>NC_088783.1:90388037-90612037 GCF_958450345.1 Calliphora vicina | reverse complement strand
ACATACATACCATACAACCATACAGCCATACATCCATACATCACATACATACATACACCATACATACCTACATACATACATACATAACATACATCCAACCTACATACATACATACATACATCAACATCATACATACATACATCCTACATACATACATACATACATAACATACATACATACATACATACATACTACATACATACATACATACATACATACATACATACATACATACATACATACATACATACATACATACATACATACATACATACATACATACATACATACATACATACATACATACATACATACATACATACATACATACATACATACATACCATACATACATACATACATACATACATACATACATACATACATACATACATACATACATACATACATACATACATACATACATACATACATACATACATACATACATACATACATACATACATACATACATACATACATACATACATACATACATACATACAACATACTTACATACATACATACATACATACATACAGACATACATACATACATACATACATACATACATACATACATACATACATACATACATACATACATACATACATACATACATACATACATACATACATACATACATACATACATACATACATACATACATACATACATACATACATACATACATACATACATACATACATACATACATACATACATACATACATACATACATACATACATACATACATACATACATACATACATACTACATACATACATACATACATACATACATACATACATACATACATACATACACATACATACATACATACATACATACATACATACATACATACATACTACATACATACATACATACATACATACATACATACATACATACATACATACATACATACATACATACATACATACATACATACATACATACATACATACATACATACATACATACATACATACATACATACAACATACATACATACATACATACATACATACATACATACAGACATACATACATACATACATACATACATACATACATACATACATACATACATACATACATACATACATACATACATACATACATACATACATACAGACATACATACATACATACATACATACATACATACATACATACATACATACATACATTACATACATACATACATACATACATACATACATACATACATACATACATACATACAGCATACATACATACATACATACATACATACATACATACATACATACATACATACATACATACATACATACATACATACATACATACATACATACATACATACATACATACATACATACATACATACATACATACATACATACATACAGACATACATACATACATACATACATACATACATACATACATACATACATACATACATACATACATACATACATACATACATACATACATACATACATACATACATACATACATACATACATACATACATACATACATACATACATACATACATACATACATACATACATACATACATACATACATACATACATACATACATACATACATACATACATACATACATACATACATACATACATACATACATACATACATACATACATACATACATCATACATACATACATACATACATACATACATACATACATACATACATACATACATACAGTACATACATACATACATACATACATACATACATACATACATACATACATACATACATACATACATACATACATACATACATACATACATACATACATACATACATTCATACATACATACATACATACATACATACATACATACATACATACATACATACATACATACATACATACATACATACATACATACATACATACATACATACATACATACATACATACATACATACATACATACATACATACATACATACATACATACATACATACATACATGACATACATACATACATACATACATACATACATACATACATACATACATACATACATACATACATACATACATACATACATACATACATACATACATACATACATACATACATACATACATACATACATACATACATACATACATACATACATACATACATACATACATACATACATACATACATACATACATACATACATACATACATACATACATACATACATACATACATACATACATACATACATACATACATACATACATACATACATACATACATACATACATACATACATACATACATACATACATACATACATACATACATACATACATACATACATACATACATACATACATACATACTACATACATACATACATACATACATACATACATACATACATACATACATACATACATACATACATACATACATACATACATACATACATACATACATACATACATACATACATACATACATACATACATACATACATACATACATACATACATACATACATACATACATACATACATACATACATACATACATACATACATACATACATACATACATACATACATACATACATACATACATACATACATACATACATACATACATACATACATACATACATACATACATACATACATACATACATACATACATACATACATACATACATACATACATACATACATACATACATACATACATACATACATACATACATACATACATACATACATACATACATACATACATACATACATACATACATACATACATACATACATACAGACATACATACATACATACATACATACATACATACATACATACATACATACATACATACATACATACATACATACATACATACATACATACATACATACATACATACATACATACATACATACATACATACATACATACATACATACATACTACATACATACATACATACATCATACATACATACATACATACATACATACATACATACATACATACATACATACATACATACATACATACATACATACATACATACATACATACATACATACATACATACATACATACATACATACATACATACATACATACATACATACATACATACATACATACATACATACATACATACATACATACATACATACATACATACATACATACATACATACATACATACATACATACATACATACATACATACATACATACATACATACATACATACATACATACATACATACATACATACATACATACATACATACATACATACATACATACATACATACATACATACATACATACATACATACATACATACATACATACATACATACATACATACATACATACATACATACATACATACATACATACATACATACATACATACATACATACATACATACATACATACATACATACATACATACATACATACATACATACATACATACATACATACATACATACATACATACATACATACATACATACATACATACATACATACATACATACATACATACATACATACATACATACATACATACATACATACATACATACATACATACATACATACATACATACATACATACATACATACATACATACATACATACATACATACATACATACATACATACATACATACATACATACATACATACATACATACATACATACATACATACATACATACATACATACATACATACATACATACATACATACATACATACATACATACATACATACATACATACATACATACATACATACATACATACATACATACATACATACATACATACATACATACATACATACATACATACATACATACATACATACATACATACATACATACATACATACATACATACATACATACATACATACATACATACATACATACATACATACATACATACATACATACATACATACATACATACATACATACATACATACATACATACATACATACATACATACATACATACATACATACATACATACATACATACATACATACATACATACATACATACATACATACATACATACATACATACATACATACATACATACATACATACATACATACATACATACATACATACATACATACATACATACATACATACATACATACATACATACATACATACATACATACATACATACATACATACATACATACATACATACATACATACATACATACATACATACATACATACATACATACATACATACATACATACATACATACATACATACATACATACATACATACATACATACATACATACATACATACATACATACATACATACATACATACATACATACATACATACATACATACATACATACATACATACATACATACATACATACATACATACATACATACATACATACATACATACATACATACATACATACATACATACATACATACATACATACATACATACATACATACATACATACATACATACATACATACATACATACATACATACATACATACATACATACATACATACATACATACATACATACATACATACATACATACATACATACATACATACATACATACATACATACATACATACATACATACATACATACATACATACATACATACATACATACATACATACATACATACATACATACATACATACATACATACATACATACATACATACATACATACATACATACATACATACATACATACATACATACATACATACATACATACATACATACATACATACATACATACATACATACATACATACATACATACATACATACATACATACATACATACATACATACATACATACATACATACATACATACATACATACATACATACATACATACATACATACATACATACATACATACATACATACATACATACATACATACATACATACATACATACATACATACATACATACATACATACATACATACATACATACATACATACATACATACATACATACATACATACATACATACATACATACATACATACATACATACATACATACATACATACATACATACATACATACATACATACATACATACATACATACATACATACATACATACATACATACATACATACATACATACATACATACATACATACATACATACATACATACATACATACATACATACATACATACATACATACATACATACATACATACATACATACATACATACATACATACATACATACATACATACATACATACATACATACATACATACATACATACATACATACATACATACATACATACATACATACATACATACATACATACATACATACATACATACATACATACATACATACATACATACATACATACATACATACATACATACATACATACATACATACATACATACATACATACATACATACATACATACATACATACATACATACATACATACATACATACATACATACATACATACATACATACATACATACATACATACATACATACATACATACATACATACATACATACATACATACATACATACATACATACATACATACATACATACATACATACATACATACATACATACATACATACATACATACATACATACATACATACATACATACATACATACATACATACATACATACATACATACATACATACATACATACATACATACATACATACATACATACATACATACATACATACATACATACATACATACATACATACATACATACATACATACATACATACATACATACATACATACATACATACATACATACATACATACATACATACATACATACATACATACATACATACATACATACATACATACATACATACATACATACATACATACATACATACATACATACATACATACATACATACATACATACATACATACATACATACATACATACATACATACATACATACATACATACATACATACATACATACATACATACATACATACATACATACATACATACATACATACATACATACATACATACATACATACATACATACATACATACATACATACATACATACATACATACATACATACATACATACATACATACATACATACATACATACATACATACATACATACATACATACATACATACATACATACATACATACATACATACATACATACATACATACATACATACATACATACATACATACATACATACATACATACATACATACATACATACATACATACATACATACATACATACATACATACATACATACATACATACATACATACATACATACATACATACATACATACATACATACATACATACATACATACATACATACATACATACATACATACATACATACATACATACATACATACATACATACATACATACATACATACATACATACATACATACATACATACATACATACATACATACATACATACATACATACATACATACATACATACATACATACATACATACATACATACATACATACATACATACATACATACATACATACATACATACATACATACATACATACATACATACATACATACATACATACATACATACATACATACATACATACATACATACATACATACATACATACATACATACATACATACATACATACATACATACATACATACATACATACATACATACATACATACATACATACATACATACATACATACATACATACATACATACATACATACATACATACATACATACATACATACATACATACATACATACATACATACATACATACATACATACATACATACATACATACATACATACATACATACATACATACATACATACATACATACATACATACATACATACATACATACATACATACATACATACATACATACATACATACATACATACATACATACATACATACATACATACATACATACATACATACATACATACATACATACATACATACATACATACATACATACATACATACATACATACATACATACATACATACATACATACATACATACATACATACATACATACATACATACATACATACATACATACATACATACATACATACATACATACATACATACATACATACATACATACATACATACATACATACATACATACATACATACATACATACATACATACATACATACATACATACATACATACATACATACATACATACATACATACATACATACATACATACATACATACATACATACATACATACATACATACATACATACATACATACATACATACATACATACATACATACATACATACATACATACATACATACATACATACATACATACATACATACATACATACATACATACATACATACATACATACATACATACATACATACATACATACATACATACATACATACATACATACATACATACATACATACATACATACATACATACATACATACATACATACATACATACATACATACATACATACATACATACATACATACATACATACATACATACATACATACATACATACATACATACATACATACATACATACATACATACATACATACATACATACATACATACATACATACATACATACATACAACATACATACATACATACATACATACATACATACATACATACATACATACATACATACATACATACATACATACATACATACATACATACATACATACATACATACATACATACATACATACATACATACATACATACATACATACATACATACATACATACATACATACATACATACATACATACATACATACATACATACATACATACATACATACATACATACATACATACATACATACATACATACATACATACATACATACATACATACATACATACATACATACATACATACATACATACATACATACATACATACATACATACATACATACATACATACATACATACATACATACATACATACATACATACATACATACATACATACATACATACATACATACATACATACATACATACATACATACATACATACATACATACATACATACATACTATTACATACATACATACATACATACATACATACATACATACATACATACATACATACATACATACATACATACATACATACATACATACATACATACATACATACATACATACATACATACATACATACATACATACATACATACATACATACATACATACATACATACATACATACATACATACATACATACATACATACATACATACATACATACATACATACATACATACATACATACATACATACATACATACATACATACATACATACATACATACATACATACATACATACATACATACATACATACATACATACATACATACATACATACATACATACATACATACATACATACATACATACATACATACATACATACATACATACATACATACATACATACATACATACATACATACATACATACATACATACATACATACATACATACATACATACATACATACATACATACATACATACATACATACATACATACATACATACATACATACATACATACATACATACATACATACATACATACATACATACATACATACATACATACATACATACATACATACATACATACATACATACATACATACATACATACATACATACATACATACATACATACATACATACATACATACATACATACATACATACATACATACATACATACATACATACATACATACATACATACATACATACATACATACATACATACATACATACATACATACATACATACATACATACATACATACATACATACATACATACATACATACATACATACATACATACATACATACATACATACATACATACATACATACATACATACATACATACATACATACATACATACATACATACATACATACATACATACATACATACATACATACATACATACATACATACATACATACATACATACATACATACATACATACATACATACATACATACATACATACATACATACATACATACATACATACATACATACATACATACATACATACATACATACATACATACATACATACATACATACATACATACATACATACATACATACATACATACATACATACATACATACATACATACATACATACATACATACATACATACATACATACATACATACATACATACATACATACATACATACATACATACATACATACATACATACATACATACATACATACATACATACATACATACATACATACATACATACATACATACATACATACATACATACATACATACATACATACATACATACATACATACATACATACATACATACATACATACATACATACATACATACATACATACATACATACATACATACATACATACATACATACATACATACATACATACATACATACATACATACATACATACATACATACATACATACATACATACATACATACATACATACATACATACATACATACATACATACATACATACATACATACATACATACATACATACATAACATACATACATACATACATACATACATACATACATACATACATACATACATACATACATACATACATACATACATACATACATACATACATACATACATACATACATACATACATACATACATACATACATACATACATACATACATACATACATACATACATACATACATACATACATACATACATACATACATACATACATACATACATACATACATACATACATACATACATACATACATACATACATACATACATACATACATACATACATACATACATACATACATACATACATACATACATACATACATACATACATACATACATACATACATACATACATACATACATACATACATACATACATACATACATACATACATACATACATACATACATACATACATACATACATACATACATACATACATACATACATACATACATACATACATACATACATACATACATACATACATACATACATACATACATACATACATACATACATACATACATACATACATACATACATACATACATACATACATACATACATACATACATACATACATACATACATACATACATACATACATACATACATACATACATACATACATACATACATACATACATACATACATACATACATACATACATACATACATACATACATACATACATACATACATACATACATACATACATACATGTATAAAAAAAAAATGATTTTAAAATTGTACTTTTAAAACCACTTTTTTTTCTCCCCGTTGGTTTTTTTTCTTCAGATTCTATTTTTCACTTAGTATCCTACCGACTGCGCCAGTTAAAGTTTTCAACCGAGAAAGTTTAGACTTTGTTCTTGAAGGTCTCATTTATTTCTAACTCTTTATTGAATTCAAATTCTTAATTCTAGCTTAAAATTTTTGGCTGTACCAATACATACTTATCTTCTACAAAGATGCCGATTGTGCACTTTTAAACAAAGGCATCTTTGGTGGGCACATATAACATACATACATACATACATACATACATACATACATACATACATACATACATACATACATACATACATACATACATACATACATACATACATACATACATACATACATAACATACATACATACATACATACATACATACATACATACATACATACATACATACATACATACATACATACATACATACATACATACATACATACATACATACATACATACATACATACATACATACGTACATACATACATACATACATACATACATACATACATACATACATACATACATACATACATACATACATACATACATACATACATACATACATACATACATACATACATACATACATACATACATACATACATACATACATACATACATACATACATACATACATACATACATACATACATACATACATACATACATACATACATACATACATACATACATACATACATACATACATACATACATACATACATACATACATACATACATACATACATACATACATACATACATACATACATACATACATACATACATACATACATACATACATACATACATACATACATACATACATACATACATACATACATACATACATACATACATACATACATACATACATACATACATACATACATACATACATACATACATACATACATACATACATACATACATACATACATACATACATACATACATACATACATACATACATACATACATACATACATACATACATACATACATACATACATACATACATACATACATACATACATACATACATACATACATACATACATACATACATACATACATACATACATACATACATACATACATACATACATACATACATACATACATACATACATACATACATACATACATACATACATACATACATACATACATACATACATACATACATACATACATACATACATACATACATACATACATACATACATACATACATACATACATACATACATACATACATACATACATACATACATACATACATACATACATACATACATACATACATACATACATACATACATACATACATACATACATACATACATACATACATACATACATACATACATACATACATACATACATACATACATACATACATACATACATACATACATACATACATACATACATACATACATACATACATACATACATACATACATACATACATACATACATACATACATACATACATACATACATACATACATACATACATACATACATACATACATACATACATACATACATACATACATACATACATACATACATACATACATACATACATACATACATACATACATACATACATACATACATACATACATACATACATACATACATACATACATACATACATACATACATACATACATACATACATACATACATACATACATACATACATACATACATACATACATACATACATACATACATACATACATACATACATACATACATACATACATACATACATACATACATACATACATACATACATACATACATACATACATACATACATACATACATACATACATACAAACATCCATTTTTATATATATAGATAAATCGAATAATTACAAAAAAAAGTCTATAAATAAAATTTGTTTAAAATATATACCTTACAAAAATTATGCATTTATTTACTTACAAGTTTTTACCGGTTTAGAGATACATTTGATAATTTGGTACTTTAAACAAATATGTAGTAAAAAAAATATTTTACCTTGTCTAAATTCAGCTTATTTGGAATTGAAAACAGAACTGCTTTCTAACCAACAATAGAAAAACTAGTTTGCAAAAAAGCAAACAGTATGAATTATTTTAAATATTGTAACATTGTTAATGGAATGAGTATATCGAATGCAACAAGCGCTAAATGATAGGGTATTTAATTCGTCGGTTAACCGCTCGAATAATTCAAAATTGCCTATTTGCAAGTAACGAATAAACCGATTAATTTGTGTCGTTTAACCGATTAACCGAAATTTCGTTTTTTTGCACTTCAACATATTTTTTTTTTGTTTTTAATTTTCCAAATACAAATTTCAAATACAAATGTCAAAGTAAAATTACATATTTTTTCAAACATTCAAGAACTATGTTTAGTAAGTATAATAACTGATATATTTAATTTACATGTAATTGTCGGATGATAATAGACGAAACTGGAGACACTACTGAAACGAGTTTTTATCAGAACTTATCGAAATTATTAAAAGTATTTAAAATCTAAAAAGTCCAAAAAAGACTCCAATGGTATAATGGAGGATTTTATATGCTTAGAAAAAACTAAACAACTCATGTCTTACTTTCGATTTCTCCAACATCTACAATCAGCGAGAGAGTTTTTTTCAAGTCGAGTTTTATTAAAACTAAAGAAAATTATTTACTTTTTGGTTGAATTGTTATGTTATGTTTTGTTTATTTTTTATGTTTTTGTTCTTTTTATTAATAAAATACTTCAATAAGTACACAAAATTCGTGATTTAATCGAATAATTTCAAATTAACCGATAAATCTAAACCCCGATTAATTATTTGCTCGATTAACCGATTAAACCAGAAACCCGATTAATTGAATACCATTAATATTGTTTAAAAGGTTATTTGGTATTATTCATTAAATTAGATAATTTAATTTAAAATTTAGACTGTTGACATTGTTTTTATACCCCTAGTAGGTATATCCAATTCCTATATAAATTGAAATCACCACAAGTGAAAATTGTCCACCATTTCGTCCATTGATTATACTAAAGTGGCCGTATTTGGTTCGAACATCCTAGATTCCATTGTAACTAACCTTTTAAATTCATGTACGTGACAAATTCTGCTATCTGAGATCATGAAAATTTATTTACATGTGTATTTTTTTTTGTCGATCTGTAATTTAGGTAGTTTATGATTTTGTTGTTGACAACACAGTTTTTTATGCAAAAAGATCAAAAAATCTCTTTTCCACACATTTGATATGTTTTTATGAAAAATTTACTCACTCGGTTTCCACTCGTAAAGTCAAAAACACATATTCCACAATTTTTTTTTTTTTTTGGAGATTGTCTGTATCCAAGTTGATACAATATAGCGAAAGAGTTAAATTTATTAAGATAACATAAAAAACTTAATACTCGTTGCAAACTTCTGTTTATCCCAAATCCTACTATTAATGCAAATATTTCTTATATTTATTTCCAGGACACCAACTACACTCAAAGACTTATATCACCGTTATTGGATAGTGGAACAAAGAAAACAATCAGAGACTTATTGGTTGAACTGTCCACAGCTTCACGAAAAGCAAGTAAGATAATTTTTGGTTTAATTTCTAAAAAGTTTTCAGAAGAAAAAAAATTAATAGAATTTGAAAATCTTTAAATCCATTTTGAACAATGTTTAAATTACAACAATGCTTAAATTTATATTCACTCACATTTTCGTTTATTAACCCGGCAATTCCCAGAGTCACCTACAGGTGACAAAGATTAACGGTAGTTTTAAACATAGAAGCAGATATCACTGATAAATATTGATATTATTTATATACAGACAAGAATTTTATTAACTAGGGCATTTAAGCAGTGTTCTTGATTTTAACATACTGGTATGTGTCTTATGATAAATAAGTTGCTATAAAAATGACAAACGGGTAAGTATCACAATATTTTTTTTTAATAAATACTGCTAGATATTCAGGCTAACAATGTGAGCAAGTATTTTTAGAAAATTATTTTTTTTCTGCCCAGTGTCACCTATAGGTGACCCCGCTATAAAATCGCAACTAGCTATATTTTTTTTATTTTAAACTTATTTATAATGTAAACTAGACGTATTTTTACTATTTTTAATAAAAACAAATTGTTTCTCCCTTTGGCGAGGGTATGGGAATTGCCGGGTTAAAGAATTGAATCTATTGGTCAATTCACAAGGTCTCTTATAAGTCATATTGTCATAATGTCCTAATATATCACGACTTGTCGGCTCGGCTTAACCGACTCTTAGGCATTCGGCGCAGGTCTCTGCTGGTTGGTTACGATAACACAATAAACATAGCATACAGAATAGTATTATTTTAGGACATTTTTTGCTTGAAAATCTATAAAAACCATTGTGAAATATAAGGACATTATGACATGATAAGACCCCTTGTGAATTGACCATATGTATATAAAAATGAATGTTTGTATGTATGTGGGTATGTATGTTCCGAATGAACTCAAAAACGGCTGAACCGATATGGGCGGAGGGGCGTGGAAAAACCTAATTTTTACATTATACCGCTAATACCATCTATATATATGAAAAACGACTGGACCGATTTTGATGAAATTTTCAGGAAAAGAATAGCCCAGCGGGTGACACTGTATAGTCAGACTTTTGATATTCGGTCTGTGGGCGGAGGGGCGTGTAAAAATCCATTTTTTACATTATACCGCTGATGCCCTATATTTCATAAACATGGATGTGTGTATGTATGTTCCGTATGGACTCAAAAATGGCTGCACCGATTTTGATGAATTTTTCACGGAATCTTCAGAAAAGCCTTTTAGGTAGCAGTGTATAGTCAGATTTTTGATTTTCGGTCTGTGCTAAACATTTTTGTTTAAATAAATAAGAAGCCAGCCGAAATGCCCCTACATGTATTAACATTGAAGGTTGGGTCACCGACTTTGTCCGACACTGTATATTAAAATCGAGATGCAATATAAAACAGATGTTTTCTAAGTGATAGCAACGCGGACCTAGTTGTTAAATAAACAAAAAATGTAATTAAATACAAATTTAAGCATTGATGCGTATAAGGGCGTATGCACACTTGGATAATTTTAAAAACTTGAATATTACACATTTTATATACTTTTTCTCATTTATGATAATACATATCTCATCCCTGTGTACAAGTTTAGTGAAATACCAAAATTGGTAGTTGGAATTTATTTAATAAATTCAGATAAAACTTGGATAGTCTCAACTAGAGATGAGCGATCCCGTGATTTATGAAGAACGTCGTTCTCAGTGAACGTGATTTATAAATCACTGTTCTTTTAAACAGTGACCGTGATCACGTTTTGTCTATTTTAAACAAAATAACAATTATGTTAAGAAGAATATATTATGTATTATTTGCATTCTTAAATCTGCTCGTATGTTAACCAAAAACTAATATTTGCTGATTTAAAAACGTTTTTTTTAAATAGGAAAATAACAAAATTAAGCAAATGTAACAAAATTTTAAGAGAATTAACTGATATGGTACTTAACATTTTATTTTATACACTGTGTTGGAGATAAATAAAATTATGCGCCTAAAAATAGGCTGTTGTTACCAGTGAATGTTGAAAAATATTAAATGTCGTTAACAGTTTGTTGAAATACTTAAAAGAACGACATTAAAAGTACCTGTTACTTTCTTGTTTTGTTACCAGTGATTTTTTAAAAACGTTACTAATGAATGTTGAAAGATACAAAAGAACGACATTTAACAGTATGTTGAAAAATGTGAAAGAACGATATTAAAAGTACCTGTTACTACAGTTGTTCCAGTGATTTTTCTAAAACGTTGCCTGCGAATGTTGAAGAAAATAAAAGAACAACATTTAACAGTATGTTGAAAAATATAAAAGATCGACTTAATTGTACCTGTTACTTGCAATATTCAGTAACTGTTGTTACCAGTGATTTTTCAATCACAGTGATTAAATCACAGGTATGGAAATATCGCTCATCTCTAGTCTCAACCATAGAGACTACATTGTTGTCTACACTCGCAAATTTCATTGACGCAATCAAATTTGACAATTGCAGCAATAAATATTGCTACGTGGAGACCTAGGGTTATAAATACTAAAATTACACATCATAGAGAATAGACATAGAGCGGAAACTCTGCTATCAAAAACCTAACTCAATTGTCAAAAACATAAGTAGTGAGAATGTATTAAGTAAAAAAACTATTTGAAAACAAAAATAACACTCGTATGTGTGATTATATTGAGTTTTTTCTAGTTTCCGCTCTATGCGTATTTATCCGTGGTCTTAACATTAGATACTTGATTACAAATTGTTAAGTAATATAATACTATAATTTGGTACATTTGTTTTTGCATATCTGCTGTAACTA
Organism: Calliphora vicina; assembly: GCF_958450345.1. Lineage (NCBI taxonomy): Eukaryota > Metazoa > Arthropoda > Insecta > Diptera > Calliphoridae > Calliphora > Calliphora vicina. The sequence continues at coordinate 90,595,024 of NC_088783.1, read as the reverse complement.
CGTGATTTGCACCTTCTGCTGGTGTAAAGCTCTCGGCTTCCAGCGTTCGTTACAAATAAAAAAAACACTGTTTTATTTTTCCGTTAACGGTACAATTCGTCTTTAATCTTACATGCTACACTTATTACAACTTATTAACATTTGACACGACGGGAACAGTAACACAGTACACTGTCACACAGTTAGCCTCTCACACCAGTGATGTTCTATAGGTTGTCGACTGTGGTAAGACCACGAACTCGAATAAATAGAACCACAGAATCAAGCATTATGGTTGAATATATTGAGAGTTTGGGTAAATTCTGGCCACTTGATTCGACGACAGGTGATGCTCAAAGATCGGGTAAAACCTCATATCTTCTTGCCCACCTTATTTATTTGACGAAAGTAAGACTCCAGACCAGGGATGGTAAATGATTTTTTCTTTCGGTGTCAAAATATTTTACTGATAGTACTTTTTTGAACCCCAGGGTAGAGTGTCCCAAATAATTTTTTTTTGGAATTTCGGAATGATTACCCTCTAATTTTTTTATATATGGGGCATTTCACGTCAAGTGAACCAACTTTTGAAATCGATGTCTTCCGATCGCGATGAAATTTGCACCAATGTTAGTTCTATTGGATAGTAATTCGGACACCATTTTTCAACAAGATCGGTCAAGAACTCTCTGAGTTATAGGAGGTCAAAATTTGACATTTTGGCCAAACAGGTATTTTTTTTATCCATATAACTTATCACCTATTGTTCTTAGCAAAATGTGTCCCAAATAGTTTAGATAGCTATTTATGCAATCTTTCGAAAAAAAAAATTAAAAAAATTTAATAAAATATTTTTGATTTTTTTTTTAAATCAAAAATATTTTTGACTTTTTTTTCAAAATGGGCCCTTTTTATTTTTTTTAAGAAAGCTTAGGTCTTTTCCTAAGCGACCTATATGGTCGCTTAGTGGGATGCGAGTGGGATATCTATCAAAAAAAATATTTTGTAACTCAAGATTTAAAATTTTTGAATTTTTTTGCAAAATCAAAAACTTTGTTGACTTTTTTTTAAAAAAATGGACCCATTTCTTAATTTTTTTTTTTGCTCAGAAGAAAGATTATGTGTTTTCCTTTAATACCCTTTTTGTCGCTTAGTGGGATGCGATGGGATATCTATAAAAAAAATGTTTTGTAACTCAAGACATACAATTTTTTACTTTTATTTGAAAAATCAAAAACCTTTTTGACTTTTTTTTTCCAAAATGGACTCTTTTTTTATTATTTTTTTTTTCTCAAAAGAAAGCTTAGGTCTTTTCCTTTAAAACCTTTTTGGTCGCTTAGTGGGATGCGAGTGGGATATCTATCAAAATAAATGTTTTGTAACTCAAGACAAAGGTTTTTAAATTTGCACTATTTTAATTTTTTTCAAATTTGTGTGTAAACCTTAAAAATTAAACTTACGCAGAGAAACTAGACACAGTAGCCTTTCCGATGGTATGTAACATACCCAACTAAAATTTCATAGCCTCGATACTGTAATTCCCATAATATGTTAACCTCAGGAATAAAAATCACTTTTTTTCTATGGAAATGTTGAATAATTTAATTTTGTTATTTATTTGTAATAATATTTAATTTAATATATAATAATAATAATAATAAAAAGATGAATAATTTAGTAAAATTTAATCTTAATCACAATAGATCAATTTATATAATAACTATTTTTACACTTAATTTATGAAGTTTTTAAATTTTCAAATATCCATACTTTTATCCTCCTTATTTGTCACCTTTATTAGCTGCTTTTTTTTTGTCAATCCTTTCTTGGCGTTATTAGATTCAGCTACTGATTTCGCTGCTGGCTTCTTTTTTGGCTTTGGAATAAAATCGCATTGAGTAGATGCAGAAAACTTTTTTAATTTGAGTCTTCCATCGACAAGCGGTATGAAAGCATGGTATTGAGCAGTGCCATCGATTGTTACCGCAGCATCGAATCTGCTCTTTAGTGTTTTCAATGTTTCCTCATGATCCTCTTTGCTACTAAAAACTATTTTAGTTTCTTTACAATAATTCTTTGCCCAATGGAATAAAGCAGTCGCATCTAAGATGCGATCTTGATGAGAGCACTGGAGGCTATACTTCGCTGCATTTCTTTTGAGGTTTGCTCCAATACCATCACATGCTCCTTTACCATGAGCAGTAGGATGAAAATGCCACTCAGCTGGCATTCCAAAATCTTTTTCATGAGCTGTAAGATTTGCGAAGCTACTTTTGTTTTTAAAATGTTGACGAGCTCCGTCCGAAACGTAGTATACCTTTTCTACTGTAAATTTTGATTTTAGATAATTTAGTATTATCTTCTGGTACTCATAAACTGCAACGGTGTCATGTTTTAAATCGTCGGATATGATTGCCATACTTTTGTGTTCCAGGTTTTCTTCTTTCATGTAGTAAATAACTACTGTGAATATAGTTGATTGGTCGTTATTGAAGTGGAATGCTTGTATGGAATCCTGAAGAACATATTTATAGTTCTCTGCGAAATCAAATGAAATAATGAATTCACCAGACTTCAAATGTGTTTTCAAGTCCTTGAAGAATGACCACTGCTCTTTGACTAAAAAGTCATGGGTTCTCAAATTTAGCAATCCTCTACACAGTTCTTCCACAAAATCATCCACATTTAAAATTATGGTTTTCAGTGTGCATCTTTCAGTCTGAAGCCAAGATTCAAATTTTAACTCCTCAATACATTCTCGATCAAAAAAGTCGATTAAATTTTCTTTGATGGATGTGGTTTCCGGGCAATTCGAACATTCACCTAAGTGGCAAGAAGTTGTAGCATTAGGGCACATAGTCAATTTAAGGCAATCGCGGTAATGGTGTAAATCTTCTGATGAATCATCTTTTAAGTAATTTAAGTTGATTTCCTTCAACATCAATTTAACATTTTCATGGTAAATACAAACACATACTGTGTGAGTTCCGCTGCTTCCTGCCAAAACGCAATGTTTTGGCCTCAGTTGTGTAAATTTTGTGAATCCAATTTTGACATCCTCGTATTCAGATTGAAATGTTGCGAATAATTCATTCAGGTTACAGAGAACCATTCTCTTCTGCATTTGAACTTTCTTGCCATCGATTCGTACAGACATCCAGTCTTTCATCCCTGGCATCAGGCGACTCATATCATCTCGCTGATAAAACTGAGTTATTAGAGATTTAGTATCGCACTCCAAAGTTTTTCCCTTCTTTTTGTTTGGGAGTGTGAGAATCCCATGCTCAGCAACCAATTGTTTAGCAATTCTTGCTTTTCGTTGAGACGTTCCAAACTCAGTCATTGTTTTGGCAGAACTCCATGTTCTTGGAGCAAGCGTGAGAAGTTGAATTCTTTCAGCTTCACTCTGTGACGTTTTGTATTTCTCTTTTATTTGTTCAAGAACTTCTACTGCATCCTTATGGTATTGGTTTCGACACTCATTCGTTGAATTTGAAAAGTTAGAATAACCATCATCATCAACAGTTCTGTCTTCATTCTCGGAATTACTTTTGTCTTCATCTGGAATAACTTCAACGCAAGGCTCATTACTATTCAAATTCGGTAATTCGTTCAACTTTCCGAGCTCTTTCCTGCATGATCCACAAATTTTCAATCGTTTTGACAGCGTAGGGAATTTTTTAATAAGCCGTCGGAAATATTTCGCATATGTGATGATCTGTGCTTCATTTTGTTAAAGGGATTAAAACAAAAAGACGAATAAATTTCATTTTCAACCTTAGCCTTTTTAGAAGTCGTAGACATTTTGAATTTTGTAAGTATTTATGTAAATAACACACGTCTTAACTTTAACGCTGTTTCTAAAAAACTGATTTCCGTATGTCTTCAGAATGACAATAAATAGTTTTTTTAGATCATATAGGTAGTACGTTTTAATGAATGAGTCTAAAATCTTTTATTAGGGTCAAGAAGGGCTTACATACTAAAGTACCTAGTTTAACCAAATGTTACAAATAATAATAAAAATAAACCACCATATAAATAACCTACCTGTCAACTTCTACCTCTCCACCCACTTCTTAAAGTCAAATGTCATAAAATAATAAATAAACTGGTACTTCGGAGAAGGGCCATAAAATATTTCCACTTGATTCCAAAAATTTCTTTCTGGGGCACCTGATATTTTAACAATGAAAATCACGTGCGCTGAAAACTACCTCTAGGATTGACTAAAAAACCGCAAGATACAAAACTCAGAAAAATTTTGGGGGTGGAAAATTAATAGCGGTCGGCCTCATATTGCACCCCTCCAGTGGCTATTATCGGTCAGTTGTTGTGGTTTTTATTTTTAAGGTTTTAGAAACACTTACACACAAATATGAAAAAAAATCAATTTAAAAACATTTGTCTTGAGTTACAAAACATTTATTTTGATAGATATCCCACTCGCATCCCACTAAGCGACCAAAAAGGTTTTAAAGGAAAAGACCTAAGCTTTCTTTTGAGAAAAAAAATTAATAAAAAAAGAGTCCATTTTGGAAAAAAAAAGTCAAAAAGGTTTTTGATTTTTCAAAAAAAAGTAAACAATTGTATGTCTTGAGTTACAAAACATTTTTTTATAGATATCCCACTCGCATCCCACTAAGCGACAAAAAGGGTGTTAAAGGAAAACACATAAGCTTTCTTCTGAGCAAAAAAAAATTAAAAAATGGGTCCATTTTTTTAAAAAAAGTCAACAAAGTTTTTGATTTTGCAAAAAAAATCAAAACTTTTAAATCTTGAGTTACAAAATATTTTTTTGATAGATATCCCACTCGCATCCCACTAAGCGACCATATAGGTCGCTTAGGAAAAGACCTAAGCTTTCTTAAAAAAAAATAAAAAATAAAAAGGGCCCATTTTGAAAAAAAAGTCAAAAATATTTTTGATTAAAAAAAAAAAATCAAAAATATTTTATTAAATTTTTTTAATTTTTTTTTTTCGAAAGATTGCATAAATAGCTATCTAAACTATTTGGGACACATTTTGCTAAGAACAATAGTTAATAAGTTATATGGATAAAAAAAACACCTGTTTGGCCAAAATGTCAAAATGTCATCGCGATCGGAAGACATCGATTTCAAAAGTTGGTTCACTTGACGTGAAATGCCCCATATATAAAACTATAGTTAAATATGAAATTTTGTCTTTCTATCATGATTGTAACCCGTACCGACTTGCGATTTAGTTTTGTGGTGAAATTCAATTTTTCAGTTTTTGTAAAAATTTTGCCATTAAATAATTACTTTTGCAATTTAATTTAAAAGAATCGATATGTGTACGTCGTTCTAATAAGATATAAAACACAAAAATAGGTTAAAAATGTTAAAGTTATTAAAAAATCGCCAGGCCATTAACGTGTCTCAGGGCACTAGAACAAGAAACGTAGGAACAAAATTAACATATTTTGAGAAATATTAAAGTAAGAGCTTATTTTTACTTAAAATATATACATATTTACTTGTATATGAGTTTTTGTCTTCGTAGGATATCCTTAAACTATGCGTTCCGAAATTCCAAAAAAAAATTTTTTGGGACACTCTACCCCAGGGTACTAAAATAATTTTTTTTAATATTTATTAACAACAAAACAACAAGAAAAACGTATAACAGTTCATTTAAAGCATAGAAATAATAATAACTTAAAATTTAATTCTAACATTTTTGTTTATGAAATATTCTTTTATAATATAATATTTTATAATACATATTTTATAAAAACAAAAATTATATAAATAACATAAAACAAATTGAGATCATAAGTAGTTGTAAATGTTAAATACAAATATACAATTTTTATGTATTTGTGGATAATAATTTGTTGCAAACATTTAAATTGAAACAGCAAGTATTTGAAAATTTAAGTAAATATTTGGTTTGAATAAGATTAGACAATGTTTTGCAATGAAGTTTGTTCCTTAATCTTGTTTTTATTATGTTTTGAATTGAAAATACTCTTTCGACATTAGCCGATGAATGAGGTATAGACAAAATTCCAGTCATAATTCTAGAAATGTCAGAAAACATTAATTTTAACCTTTTAACGATAAATTTATAAAATTTATTTTGATTTTCTTGCTAAAACAATAAAGCAAGTTGTTTTATTTTAGTTTTTTCTTTACTCACTTACACACTACAGTTTGTGTCGGCAAGAAACCTACCAATTGTAGTAAGGAAATGTAAGAAAAGATAAAATCACTGTTTATTGTTGGTGTTTTGTTTAAGCTTTGATAGTTTTACAAATAAAGCTTGAGTGTCTGTAATTCTCAATCACTCTATGGTTTTATTTGTATAATATCTTTAGTTTTTCTAAAGCCTTTTAGGAAAAGGTTTCCTGATGATCTGGCCTAAGCAACCGGTGAAATACGCATAGGAACTAGCTTATCACCCAACAATAAATTTCAGTGAATTTATCAATAAAATTGGGAATTTAGCATAAAAACAATTTTACTAAAATATTAATTCGTTTAGTCGCGATACCTTTACCAAAAATTACATACATATATTTTCATTAGCTAAATGTTTAATTTCAATTATATTATCCAATGCTCCATATTGAGTGTTAATTGACTCAAATGAGTTTTTTTCGTTTGGAAACATATTCATTAAAAAAGGAATAATACAACGGAAACATTTTCTGGAGAAATTTGTTAAACTAGACCAAAATATCGTCATCGAAATCTAAACGTTCTCTTAAATTTTGACAAAACTTTTTATAATTTTTTTTGCAGTTTTCTCTGAAATTATTTACAATGTCGGTATCAATATGATTTGTGCGTATCAAATGAGTCTCGTGGTACTCCCGAGAGTTGAACATCAAATAGTATCAAAAAAAGTACGATGGTATCAATTTTGCCAACCCTGCTCCAGACCCAAATAAATAAGGTCTTACCTAGTCGCCTGCCACTGGCTTACTAACTTTTCCTACGCAAGCACAAAAATAAATTCTCTCACCAATACACTTACTCTCACCAACACATTCAATTCTTTATTTTATTCAGCGCACCTACAAACACACAAACTGAAAAATAAAGAAAAAGTCATAAACCATGCGTATTCCTAGTTGTCTCGTTGAGTGGACAACGACTACTAAAATGTAAGAGCATAAGAATACGTGTGATTTGATTTTCCACAATTGTGGTATGGGCTGTGCATGTCTGTTTTATAGTATAAAAACATAATACAATAACGTATACTATACATGGGTGCAGTGCAGCCGTTTGGTTACATTTGTTACATTTTTCGTAACTTTTCAACCCTCTACGTAACATGTATAATTTTCTTGTTTTGGACCTTTTTTTCGTAACTTTTCAGCCCTTCGTCTAAATAAAGTCCAATATGAAAAATTAGTAAACATTTTTAGTACTTTAAATTCATATCAAGCCATGAATGTTTCTAAAACAATAATGTGATTTATTTGTAATTTATTACCAACTAGGTTTATATCATTTTGATATGGCTAATATCCAAATTTGAGCATTTGGAAGATTTCACCAGATACAACAATTTTAACTCTGCTTTTAGACACTTAAATAAGTCTGGAAAATATCGTATGTAATTAATGCAGCTGTCATTTCATACACCTATTGGCCTTAAAATCATACTCGAAGTTAGAAAATTTAAATTGAGGTATGATGAAAAATATCGCGTCATAGTTTTGTTGAAACTCCAAAATCTTATATAAATTTCAAAATACCAACATTTCTTTTATTTAGACAACCATAAAATTTTAAGATACCTTTCATTGTTTAAACATCGGCATAACAAAAATATATTTGGAGTTCCTTTCATACACTCTAGAACTTTTAAACGATTTGAACAAAAACTTATTTCGCAACCAAAGTTAAAAATTGTTTAATAACAATCGCAAGCAACAATTTAGAATTTAGGGATATAAAAACAATCTCTTATTTTTAAATTAAATTTTCAAATCAAAATTACTTTTTATCGTTTGATAAAATGTATCTAGAACATTTAGAAAAAACTGAATCAGAAGGATTTAGTGATTTATTAAATAAATTTCCTAATTTAAATAATATTATGCAAGCTTACATTAAGAATCTCGTGATCGTTCCCTCTTCTACCATAAGTCACTGATTTAAGTACTGACAAATATCAGAATTAAGTATACAATCTAGAGAATAAAAATAACTGGGGCTGAATTACCGCATTCGTGATCGAATGAGCTATCGTATCGAAATTATAATAAAATTTACTATATTTCTTAATCGATATCGAATGCCATAAACTCGAATAAGAAAATTACGATCAGTTTAATTCGGTAATTCGGACTCTATATATATGTATATTAATCTGTTGACTAAGGACAAAATTATTATTGTTAGTTATATTTTCTTAAACCTAATTATATATACACTAGAGATGAGCGATATTTCCATACCTGTGATTTAATCACTGTGATTGAAAAATCACTGGTAACAACAGTTACTGAATATTGCAAGTAACAGGTACAATTAAGTCGTTCTTTTATATTTTTCAACATACTGTTAAATGTTGTTCTTTTATTTTCTTCAACATTCGCAGGCAACGTTTTAGAAAAATCACTGGAACAACTGTAGTAACAGGTACTTTTAATATCGTTCTTTCACATTTTTCAACATACTGTTAAATGTCGTTCTTTTGTATCTTTCAACATTCATTAGTAACGTTTTTAAAAAATCACTGGTAACAAAACAAGAAAGTAACAGGTACTTTTAATGTCGTTCTTTTAAGTATTTCAACAAACTGTTAACGACATTTAATATTTTTCAACATTCACTGGTAACAACAGCCTATTTTTAGGCGCATAATTTTATTTATCTCCAACACAGTGTATAAAATAAAATGTTAAGTACCATATCAGTTAATTCTCTTAAAATTTTGTTACATTTGCTTAATTTTGTTATTTTCCTATTTAAAAAAAAACGTTTTTAAATCTGTTCACATCAGTGAACAATAGAATATACCCATCCCTGATGACAATCATCACCCTCATCTCAACTGCAACCAACTTCAGTGTTTGTAAACAACTGTCAACTGCAGTCCCCTTTTATCTTCACTTCTCTTTTTAAACCTGTCTTAAGACGAACTACAAGTGTGCTTAATAAATCCTTACATCTAAAGTGAAAAAACTAAAATTAAACTTAAACCCAATAAATATTGTTAAAACTTAAATTCTAATTAAACCCCATACAATAATTTATAAACAAAACCCAAACTTGAAATATACAGTGATCGTCAAAAGTGAGTAAACACCAAAAATTATTTGATTTTTTTTAAGATAATAAAAATCCTAAAATCTATCCATCGATTAAAATTTAAAAGTTTCGATTTGATGGAGATTGAGTTGAATAATAGAATCGGTTCTGAAAAAAGAAGATTTAAGTCGGAATATAATGATTTTTATGATCTTAAAAAAATCAAAGAATTCACTGGTGTTTACTCACTTTTGACGCTCACTGTATATATACATTGTATAACGTTTTAAGAAAAGTTAAAGTGTTGTTATTTACTTTATTTAAGTATAAGGTCAAGTATTACCCAAACCCTATAATCCGTTTAAACATGGTCCTATCGAACCTCTAAAAGAGAAGCAGTGACATTTCAAAAAAAAAAATACAGTCCATAATAATAATAATAATAATAATAATAATAAATAAATAAAATAAACAAATAAATAATACCCTACAACAAAAAAAAAAAAAAAATCATACTAAACAATACAACACTACAAACAAACATAAAAACTAATAAGTGCAAAAAAGAAATAAAAATTTACACAAAGTTAAAATAAACAAAAAAAACCAAAAGCAAGGTCTATTAATAAGTGACAGTGAACAAGAATATGGAAAACACAAATTAAAATAAAAACAAATATTTTTCACAAAAAACATACCAAAAATACACAGTGAAACACAAAATATTGATTGCAAAAAACATACTCTAAAATAATATAAATAAAAATATTAAAATATAAACACAAAATTTAAAATAAAATTTTGAACAAACAATTACATATAGCACACACAACATTTACAAAACCAAATACACAATAAAAACATTAACAAAATTAATAACATACAAAGTATTATCACAAAGAACAAAACAATAAGTTGCTAATATAAAAGCGACAACAAAATAACAAAACTCCAAAATAAATAAAACACACAAACAATATACACACGCTTAAACATACATACCAGACCCAGCTTACAATATTACAACAACACTACACACAAGATCACCACACATCATAGCGGGAAGAAGAACAAAGAAGAAATTGAAAAACACAAGAGAGTATTTGGTTTCTCTTGTGAAGGTTTGTACCCTACACCCAGCAAACAAGGTAAGTCTGTATTATTACAACTTACATTAAAATTATAATTTCCAATTTTTTGTGATAATTTTCGGCTTTATTTTTCAATCAATATTATATAAAAATATTTCAATACCCACCCATCAACCCAATTCAAAGTTTGTTCGAAATATTTTTGATATTGTTTTTAACACATAAAATACCCAGTTGGAAATTCTTGTTTGCTGGTGCAATTTTTTTGCTAAAAGGTTAAAAACTTTAAAGTTTAGATAAAACCTAAAATAAAAGTAATTTTATAATAATAAACCCGTTCTATAATAAATATACACAAAATGTCCGATTTAAAATCTTTGGCCGCCGATTTAATGCTATATATCCAAATGGATTTAAAGTCATTTGATGACGATTATCGCTGTACCCCAGAAAGTTTCCAATCTTTACCCGCATTAAAATTTAAGAAACGCGAATTAAGCGAATTATGGTCAAAAATTGACCGTAAATATACTCAAATCAGGGAATCTTCTGATTTAATTGACCCAAAGAAGGCTGAAACCATAAATTTAACGGAAATTGCACAAAACGTTAGATCTGCTAAGAGTTTTTATAGAACATGTATGATCTCGATAGATGAATCGATTGATAAATTCAATAAGGAAAATGAAACCCGACCCTCTTTACCCGAACCCCCACGACCCGATAATTCCGTAGCATTTAATGTACCTCCCTGTGATATGCCAACATTTAATGGAGATTTCAAATCTTGGCCCTCTTTTCGAGATCTTTTCAAAGCCATCTATGGAAACAATACCCACTTAAGTGAAGTTGAAAAACTCTTTTATCTTAAGCAAAAAACAAGCGGCGAAGCCAAAGAAATCGTTGACGATGCACCCTTAACGAATGAAGGCTTTCTCATTGCGTGGACCCAACTCGTCTCTCAATTTGAGAACAAACGAATGCAAATTAATGCGCAATTAAAAACCCTTTTTAATTTACCCTCAGTAAGCACCATGTGTAGTGCTTCTATAAGAATACTGCAGAGAAAGATCAATTGCTGTATTGCAAATTTACACTCATTAGAGATTGATACGGATAATTGGGATCCTATCTTTATATATCTCTGTTTAACGAAACTACCCAGGGAAACCAGAAGAGAATTTGAAAGAACTCTTCATGATTGCGCTGAAATGCCTTCTTGGACTGATCTAGATTTGTTTCTAACAAATACATTTAAAGAACTTATATCTGTCGATGATCTTCCAGATACTAGTTCATACCCTAACCCAAAAACTAAACATAGATCAGAAAATACAAATCACAATCACAGAAATTACAATGTCAATAGTGTTACCCATGAAAACGATACCCGTGACAAGATAAAGCCTCAACCCAAACAAAATCTCTCCTACCCTACCCAAACCCTACACACTAATAAGCCTAATGGCTCAATATGTACGCTTTGTAATGCTACACACACTTTGAGAGATTGTCCATCATTTATTTCAATGGAAGTAAATGACAGGATAAATTTTGTAAAAAACAGTGGATGTTGCTATAATTGTTTGGCTATATCTCATGGCGTCAAGGAATGCACTAGTTCATTCACTTGTAGATACTGTGGAGGTAAACATAACACATTCCTTCACAGACCCAATCAAAACACGAGTTCGAACCCTAACCATACAGACGAACAGCCTTCGGTGTCATCTCAGAACTCTTCACAATCGTTTTCTACTCTGACCCATCATAGTGAAACATTATTGGACGATAGGAAAAAACTACTGGGAACAGCAGTTTTGAATATCGAAATTGATGATTCTCTATTACCCGCACGAGCTCTTATAGACCCAGCATCTGATTTCTCGTTTATTTCTGATCAGTTTAGACGTAGATTACGTTTACCCACAAAACCCATAAAAGCTGAAATATCAGGTTTGAACGAAGTTGTATCAGCTAGTTCAAACCAAATGTGTGAAGTTACTCTTAGGTCCAATACCCAAAAAGAGTTTAGTTTAGAAATCCAAGCGATAGTGATCGAAACGCTAACTAGAACATTACCCACCCAAAGCATAAACCCAAATGTCAAAAAAGATTTAAAAAATATTCAGTTAGCAGATCCAAGGTTTTACGAAAGTAGACCTATCGACCTTATAATAGGAAGTGATTTCTACCCACAGATTGTAAAATCTGGTGTTAAGAATAATATTCTTAACACACTTTTAGCTCAAGATACCAAATTTGGTTGGATCTTGACAGGACCTATTGAAGAGACTCACCATACTCGAACCCAACACCAAAGAGTAGTCTCATATTTCAGCTCAGTAACCCAAGATAAAAGTTCAACTCAAGAACGCAGTAAGTCTGTTGAAGAAACTAAATGTAAAGATATATTTACACAAACTACCCAAGATATACCCGATGCGCGTTATCAAGAGCTTCGTACCCGTAAATTAAAATTGAAAGACTGTCGCCATAAGGCAAGGTCATATTTACGAAAACAGAAGAATGTTATGAAAAACCCACAAACAGAAGCTGATAACGTGCTTCAAGAATGTGTTGATCTATGTCACACGAAACCCACCCAATTCAAAAAAGATAGTTCTTCAACGACTTGGAATTTTCTACCCCATCATGCTGTTGCTACACCCGATCGTTTTATGACGAATTTTAGTTTCAATGTTTTGAGCGAAACCTTGAACGATAAAAGCTTAATTGACGCTTTGTACCCGAGTCCTACCCTAAAGAATGAATACCCCACAGAGTTAAATAAAGGATGTTCTCCAGCCGATAGAAATGTGATCTGATGATAGAAACCCTAACCCAAATGTTACTCCTTCAGACCTACCCAATTGATACTCTAAGTCTGTTATGGCGGGGAGATTGTTCACACTGTGAACAAATTGGTCATGGTATCATCTATTGAATAAACATCCAATCTCTGAAGTATCTTACATACAATTACTCTATCACCCTACCCATTTCTTTGAACACATAAAAATAATTGTCCTTCTTTTCACAGGTATCCAGGCCCGGGAGGATGTTCACATCAGTGAACAATAGAATATACCCATCCCTGATGACAATCATCACCCTCATCTCAACTGCAACCAACTTCAGTGTTTGTAAACAACTGTCAACTGCAGTCCCCTTTTATCTTCACTTCTCTTTTTAAACCTGTCTTAAGACGAACTACAAGTGTGCTTAATAAATCCTTACATCTAAAGTGAAAAAACTAAAATTAAACTTAAACCCAATAAATATTGTTAAAACTTAAATTCTAATTAAACCCCATACAATAATTTATAAACAAAACCCAAACTTGAAATATATATATACATTTTATAACGTTTTAAGAAAAGTTAAAGTGTTGTTATTTACTTTATTTAAGTATAAGGTCAAGTATTACCCAAACCCTATAATCCGTTTAAACAAAATCAGCAAATATTAGTTTTTGGTTAACATACGAGCAGATTTAAGAATGCAAATAATACATAATATATTCTTCTTAACATAATTGTTATTTTGTTTAAAATAGACAAAACGTGATCATGGTCACTGTTTAAAAGAACAGTGATTTATAAATCACGTTCACTGAGAACGACGTTCTTCATAAATCACGGGATCGCTCATCTCTAATATACACCCTAATTATGAAAAAAATTTTAAAGTTAATTTATGTTAAAGTCGACTTTATTTTGAAGTAGAACTTTAGTTCTTATTTGAAAAAAGCTTCAAAACTTTTTCCAACATATACATTCAAATAATGGAAAATATTTTTGAATGAATGTAAAAAAAAAGATATTTCAAAAAATTAAAAAAACAAAATGTTCAAAATAAAAAGTTTTTTTTTAATTAATAAACCTACATTTTAAGTTATATTTGAAATTTGTTTTATGGTACGAAATTTAAAATAATAGTCAACTTTATGGACTTAAAATCGACTATAAGTCTTTTGTAGTTAGGCTGATAGTACTTATTTGTGAAAATTCGTAAATGTAACTTGGAATGTAAGGTTACAGGGTCGTCATGTAATATAAATTTAAATATTAAATTTTGTTTTGTAACCGGCAGTGTTTGCCGTTGGTTACGCTAATGCATTTGCCGATCTTACCTTGATAAGGGCAAAAGGAGATTTTTAAATAAAATTCAAGGCAATGTAGTTGCCGATTTGAGTCTTAGTCTTAATCTGATTTATTCAAGGCCAAGAGCCTCTTTTTATACATAAATTTTGAATACATTCTAACTTATTCTAGTTTACACTTTTGCTTTACTTACTCCTATCCTATACATGTACTTACTCCAACTTTTCAGTCGCAGCGGGAAGAGCTGGCCAATCATATTAGTCTTCAATTGGGGTTGAGTAACTTTTTGTATTTCACTCAAACTCCAATATTGATTATTGCATAAATATTTTGTGTGTGGCTCAATAAAAAATTAAAGAACATCAACTCCAAAAAAAAGTAGGCCGCAGGCCGCCACGCAGAAAAACTTTATTTGCGAAGACAAGTTTTTTTTGCACTCAGTAGTATGGCGAGCAACTATTCGGTTTCGCAGGAAAAGGTTTTTTTTATTGGCGGCCTGTGGCCGCTCTTAGGGGCTTTCTCCTCCATGGAACGCGGCAGGCGGCTTGGCTAAATGAAGCCTTTCCTGCAAATGATTATAAAATATTTTTTTTTGTCGCCTGTCACGAGAAAATAACTATACATATGTATGTAATTATAACAAGCTATTTTACACTGATATGGCTTTATTTCCACTTTGACCAATAATTATCAATAATAATCTATGGCCTCATTTCACGGCACCCTATACATAGTTGTTTAAACTAGGATCATGTCGTAGTGTTGTATCTTATAGTAACATTTTTTCTTAGTACTAACCTACTGAGCCATAGATGGCGCTTAACTAAAAATACAATAATATTATGACAATGGTGAGTAATGTTTAATGGTGAAAACAAATATATAAATTAAATTATTATGTGAGCCAAAACCAAAATACATGACTTTTGGTTGTCACAATGCTTATTTTCGATCTTTTTAATAGATGGTCAAACATCTTCGTTACCATAAATTATGAATGTTTTCGACAAACTGATGTCGCATTGTTTAAGTAAAAACGATGATGTGGTTAATAAAATAAAGTATAAAAAAAATTAAATATTTGTTGATAATAAAATTTTTAAATAGTTTTTGAAAGTAAAATTTCTAAAGTTTTCATCAAAATGGTGTATTTGCTTCCAACATTTCCTTAAATTTGGTAGGCTTTCAATATCAAAAACACAGCACCTTAAATTGGGAACTGTTCAAAATACTTTAATTCTACTTTAAAATGTTCATCACTATTTTTTGGAATATTATCGCAAGCCTGCACTCATGTCACTTTGCAACTAAATCGATAGTGAACTACCAATTCATGTTTTTTCTCAGCTTTTTCTTAGATTGAAGCGAATAAAGCTTCTTCCAGTTTTTTCTAATTACCTTTTCTTATTTTCTTATAAAGTAAATTTTAATTGGTTGTCATGTAAAGAAACTCACACAGAGGTTCATATATGTAATTTTTGATTCCGCCATTCAATAATGATGGCTTTCAATACAAAATTCTTCAAGAATTTGTGGATCAATTTAATTCGTTATTATAAAACAAATCTTGGTTGCTTTAACATTTTATCATACAAATTTTACATTTGCTTTTACAAAAGTTGAAGTTTGCTTAAAAGTGTAAAAATTAGTTAAATATTGGCAATTGTAGAAACATATGAATAAGAAAAAAAATTTGTCTTACCAATCAATATATTTATACCCTACACCACCATAGTGGGGAGGGTATAATGCGTTTGTGCAGATGTTTGTAACGCCCAAAAATATTAGTCTAACACCCACCTTAAAGTATACCGATCGACTTAGAATCACTTTGAGTCGATTAAACGATGTCCGTCCGTCCGTCTGGTCGGCTGGCTTGCTGTCCATGTAAACCTTGTGCGCAGAGTACAGGTCGCAATTTTGAAGATATTTCGATCATATTCGGTACATATTATTTTTTCGGAAACTGGCTGAAATCGGTCCATTATTTCACCTAGCCCCCATACAAATGTCCTTCCGAAATTGGACTTAAATGTTTAATTTATAAATGTATCTCCACAAATTGCTCTCCAAATAAGTTTTATATATACAAAATTCATGTCACCAAATTTTGTTACGATCGGTCCATAATTAGTCATAGCTCCCATATAGACCCGCTTCTGAAAATCACTTTAACGTGCATAAATCGCTTAAAAATGTTGGTATACTCACAAAATTCAACATAGTAAACTTTCATATAGACACACGACCTAATTTCATGGTGATCGGTCCATAATTGGTCATAGCCACCATATAAGGCCCACTTCCGAAAATCACTCAAAAATATAAATTATTGAAATTTTAAAACAAAAATGTTTTTGCTCTTTTACTTAGTGTAGGGTATCGACCGACCATACTTTCTTACTTGTTTTTATATGGATGCTAAAAATTACTTCATCCAAAAAAATTGCGTGGGATGGATATTTTAACACTTGCGACCGGCTAAGGCGAAGTTTAAAGTTGAAAAGACAAAACTCTTTCCTTTTCCTGAATTCTTTGGATTAATAAAAATCATATTGCCTCATTTTTTTTATCTTTTGAAAACTTAATTTTCACCTTATCGTTATTACGATGTTGCCACAGAATATATTGAATAAACCTGTTTTTGCTAATATCTTAATTATGAATAACCGTTAATGTTTTAAAAGTATGTATGTATATTAGAGTGTCCCTTAGAATTTAATATTTTGATATGTTGAAACGGTACCCGCTGAAAACTTTCGTAATGACCTAAAATACCACAAAAAAAAATGTTTAGTTTGTTCTAAGAAGGGCAACCCATGCCGACTTTCGATTTTGTTTTGAGTTGTATTTACAAGGGGAAAAATGCATTTTTTTTAAATTTTTGCCATTAAATAATTACTTTCACAATTTAATTTAAAAGAATCGAAGTGTGTACGTAATTGGCGTTCTAATAAGATATAAAAGACAAAAATTGGTTAATAAATGTTAAAGTTATTAAATTATTAAATCGCCAGGCCATCAACGTGTCTTAGGCCACTAGAAAAAGAAAAGTAGAGAAATATTAAAACAAAAGTTTATTCTTACTTAAAATATATTCATATTTACTTATATATGAGTTTTTATCTTCATAGGATACAGTTAACCTATTTGCAGGTGAAACTGCCGTTAAACAGATATTTTTTTTAACGGCAGTTTCAAAACTCCAATTTCAAATTTTTAAAAATTTTGTTAAACAAATTTCAGAATTTTTTGATCATCACATGGGGATTTAATAGGGAATAAATATGTGAAAAAAGTATGTCAATAACTCCTAAAGTTTTTCCGTACCTGCGATATAAATTTTGAGATTTTCGAGAAAAACTAATTTTTTGGACATATTTTGGCGAATGAGCCTAATTTCCTTACTGTTATTAATTTTAAGTAAAATCTGTTCAGAATATTATATCCATTATCCAGGTAATTTTAAATATAGTCTGAAAGTTTTCCTAAAATCGGAAAACGTTAACCTTTAAATCGTGAAGGTCAAAAGTAAATTTTTTTAATATTTGGAATTTCTAATGGAAAGCGAAATGTTATATATTTTTGGGCCGATTTTGATGAAATTGAAGAAAAATATAAAATAAGTCTAGTATTTACAATAACAGCACAAAAATGGAAATTAACTTAAGACCTAAACAAAATATTAATTTGTCATCAAAAAATTTATAAAATTGAAACGAAGAATACCATAAATATATGCTCACTCAAATAATTGTCCGTACCCCATACAGCTGAAAATATATTTGGTTATAATTCGGAAATTACTTACCCGATTCTAATAAATTAAAAAGTCCAACAAGTGATTATAAGAAATGCCAATTAATCTATCTATATAAATAAAAATCAAATGTCGTTCGTTGGTAATTGCATCAGTTGAGAACAACTGGACCAATTCGGACAATTTTTTTTTTAAATTTTCGTCATAGTTCAACTTAGGTTTTTACGGAAAGAAAAATTTACCACGTCCACTTTTTTCGATTTATCTAAAATTTGACTAATTTTTTAGTTAAATGTTCGTAGTAGTCCAATTTATGTTATTACTGAAAGAAAAATTTACCACGCCCACTTTTTTCGATCTATCTAAAATCGCAGAACGCTAGGACCGATTTGGATAATATAAATAGTCCACAAAAGCTATTTAAAGAAAGAAAAATTGTCCACGACCACTAATACGCAAATATATAACCAATGGCTGAGTTAGTGCTAAGAATTCCAACGATGAAATCACTAAATTTCAAATGGGACGCTATGTTAGCAGTAAAAAAGCAATTTGACGCATTTTTTAATTTTTCATTCATGAAAGACATCCAAGTGTTGTTCATTTACTGAGGAGAATATATTACAATAAGTTGATAAACCTAGATCAGATTTTTTGAAATGTGCCGGATGAATTTGCCCGAACGCTTATATACTCCGAAATTGGAATCAATCTTGAAAGAAATTTCAACGGCGGAAACAAGGAAATCCAGTTCCAGGTTTTCCAGTCCATCCAACGTTCGTGGCCCATGCTTGCGATTGTGAGAGAATGATACTCATTGGTAATACACCCTCGGATATGCTGTGATTTCGTCAAATGCAAATCAAATACGAACACTGTTTTCGATAATTATCTAAACATGCTTGCCATCCAAACCGACTGATTTGTGGAGCAAATGTAAAAATGCCATGCGTGATGCCATGATGCGTATTAGAACATCAAATCCAAATTAGAAAGACCCCTTTCACACTAGGCAATTTAGTTGCGCAAGTCTCTTGTGTTTGTATATAGCAGAGGTAATGTCGGGTTAAGGAGAAGAATTTAGCATGTTGTTTTGTTGTTGGGCAAGAGACTTGCGCAACTAAATTGTCTAGTGTGAAAGGGGTCAAACTAAGCGAGAAAATTGATATAAATTGAGGATATGTGCTTGATGATGTCGAACAAGGTATTATCCGATGCACGAAGTATTTAATCAAGAGTTGCGATGCGAAAAAGAATACGATTGCGATGACTTCAACGTTCCACTGTTGAATCGACAACAAAAATATGCGTACGAGGGATTTTTTTACGCATTGATTTCGGCAACGATACGCTCGCAGAATGCTATTGCCTGCAGCTACATTGCTGGAAGCCGGTCGAACAACGGTTGACATTTCGACCATCTGCATTTAATTTCCCGTCGCTTTCTGCCAGTTCACCGATGTAATTGAATCGTCCGCTTTGAGGGTTTAAAAAATACTAACTTTATTTATTCTTTAATTCTTAAAGCTATCGTTCTCACTTAAATATAATAGAATGTAATGTGTATACCTTATACACCGTGTGAATTACCTTGATCAGCATTTTTTAACGTGAGAACACAAAAATGCTGATCAAGTGATATTCAATGATAGTACATATAATATACACGCTACACCTCCCTTTTACAAGGAATGAATTTATTTATTTAAATTTATTCTAAATATTGGTTATATATATTATTATAAATATTTATTATATATAGTTGTAATATATTTTTATTTATATACTTAAATTTATTCTAAATATTTTTTTTATATTATTATAAATATTTATATCTTAACTTATTTTTGGGGACCCCTAAGCTACATAAAATTAAAAAAAAAAATTAATATCTATGTTTAAAAGAAAAAGTATATTCCCTTTTAAGAATGGAAAATTTTCAATATATTTTTATGAACCTTAACAATTTTATCTTTATCAAGTAGCAAAGTACAATTGCCATTATTATCGATCTGCGTAACTGGATATGGGCCTCTGAATGGTGTTTCCAACTTATGCCCTGAGTTATTTTCTAATAAAACTAAATATCCTATTTGAAGGTTAATAGGTTTTTTTAGCTTTATCATATTGAGATTTATTATGATTTTTCGACTTCACTAGCATTTTTGAAGCGCGTTGCTGTGCCGTCTGGAGTCTATATTCTACCTCCTTCTCATACGAGTCCACGTTATACAGTGGGTCAACTGTATTTGTCATAAGCGTATGTGGTATTTTACCAAAGACTAATTCGTAGGGACAGTAACCATGTACTGTAGATGGCGTTGTATTAAAGCAATACGTGAAGTATCTTAACCATTCATCCCAATCCGTTCTACTTAATGATAAGTACGAACGAACATATTCATTAAATGTTCTATGAGATCTTTCAATGGTACCCAAGGTTTGATGATGGTATGCCGTTGATGTGACATACTCAATCTTTAACATTTGGCAAAGCTCTTGCATGGTTTGATTTTTGTACTCTGTTCCCATATCAGATATGATTTTTCGCATGGGACCATAGATTAGAATAAAATTTTCAAATATGGACTTAGCTACGGTTTTTGCCGTTTTGTCCGGTACCGGAATAGTAATCAAATATTTAGTTAAATCACATATGATAGTAACTGCATATTCATTACCACTATTAGACTTTATAAAAGGACCGATCGTGTCAATAACTATTACATCGAATGCGCGCTCTAAAACAATTTTTCCATTAACAATAAGATCATCTAATATAATTTTCTCTATAATTATTTTCCCATTACGTATGTAACACTATTTATTGATCTCCTCTTTTTGGCTATGAGGTATTCTGTAGTTCTTGATATAAACTGGTTCATCATCTTTTATTCTTAGTTTTTGTTTATAAAAATTATTTGTCGAAATCTCTTCTGTTTCCAAAGCAAAGATATCTGAGAATTCTGTACTGTAATTTCGTTAAGGATTTTTCTGCAAAAACTGGAACATTTTTGACAATTTAGTTATTATTTGCTCAGTGCGTTCTTTATTTTCGGTCTCTATATGTAGAATATCATAATCCAAAACATTTTCAGTTTTTATATCAAAGTTATCTAGGACAACGTTTTGATTTGTTGTATTTACTATACGGATATAAGCATTATCGCTTTTCACTATAGTATTAGCAATAAAAATTCCGTTACGCAAATTTTGATTTGGTATTAAAATTTCTTTCTCGGAAGTATTAAGTTTTATTTTTCTAATCACTTCTGATCTAGCCGCAATTGATAAGGATCCAGGGGTTGGCGTATCGTAAATTACGATATCAGAAGGAGCATTATGTTGTCTTAATGTCAATAACTCATGTTTACTCTGATAATCTAATATATAATTATATCTTCTTATAAAATCTAAACCCAATATTCCATCGCAAGAAATTGGAAAAGTTTTATTAAGTACAAGAAATTTTCTATTACCAAGTGCGTTATTATTTTTCCAAGAGAATCTATTGTTGATTCTCCAATGCCCGTTATTCTAGCTTATTAGGAGCTAATATGCTTTCCTTAAAAATTGAAATATCGGCTCCGGTATCAATTAGAAATGTATTATACCTATTGTTCAAGTTAGTTTTTAACATAACATAGCTACTCAAATTTAAATTTAAATTATATATTCTGTATTTTGCTATGTTTAAAGTAAAAGATTTTTCTAATTGTTTGTTTGTGCCCCAGTCGAGTTTCCTGGGGGTCCTGTTGGTTTTCCTGAGCGTATCTTACTTGGTGGTGTCCCTGTTGTCTACCACGTTGGTTATAAGAATTTCGTCCATTATAGGAACCACCACGGTTATTACTACGATTATAACCTCGATTGTAATTCTGACCGCGACTGTAGCCTCGACCACGGCCATAATTATTTCGGTTACGTCTAGAACTATAATTCATTATACTGACAGTATTCGTATTATTGTCAGTACAAGCATTGACAAATTTGGAGACGGCCGCATTCATGTTATTGAAGGTACCAGCCTCCATGACAAGTTTTACCCTTTCATTTGAAGCGTTCCTACACATTGCTTTTATGGCAGTTTGTGAAGAATACATCCGCAAGTGGATTCGATAATCCGTCCGAAATATATGCATTTGTCAATGCTTTAGTCAAATTTTCCAGTTCCTCTATGAACTGGTTGGCAGACTTATTGTTTTGCTTTACATTTAGGATCTTGGCAGTGTGAACCTCAGTCGATTCTCCCTTTACCGAGACCTTTAGTTTTTCTACTATGGCATTTATTGTCTGCTCAGTAGATATTAATGTTCTTGCGGTACCTTTCAATTTAATTTTTATAACATTAACTGCTACTACTTCATGTGTTTCCTTAATGGAATCCGCAAGTTGCAGTGCGTCTATAAATGCTTGTAAATGTTCGGATTTACCGTAAAACTCAGGAATAAGTTTAGCGGATAATCCTAAAAATTCAGTTACTGATAGTGTCATATTTTTTGTCTCGTAATCTAATTCAATTTTCTGTTCATGAGAAACAGTTTTACCAATTGGGTCTCTTGACACCAAGTTATATATTACCTCCTCGTGGAATGTAATAGGAATGTCGACCTCGAATCCTCTCTTTGACAATACGGTAATTAATTTATCACGAACGTCTGAGAAAAAATTGTCAGCTGCCGACTTGTGGGATTGGGTCAGCCGAGAGTAATTTGTATTAAATATTATTCTTATGTCTTCGAGGCGTTCGAATAGAATCCTAATATGTTTGTCTAGTGTCTCATTCCTTGTCGGTCTATCTATGTTTAAACATTTATATGACCTATCAAATTGTTCTTTTAAAAGTCGAACTCTAGATAAAATTGTTGGCCAATCCATATGTTGGTCATAGTATTAAATATTCACACGAAATTTGAGCAAGTGAAGCTGCCCTTGACATATATTTTTTCTTAAATGACTTTTTATGTAGGAGGTATAATTTTAGCAAAACATTTGTTGCTAACAGAAAAACTATTGCCCAAAGCAACAGTGGAATCGAAGATGAGTTATTTTCAATAACTTCTACCTCGTTTACCACATTTGCATTTGGGTTTTTTTATGTAGGAGGTATAATTTTAGCAAAACATTTGTTGCTAACAGAAAAACTATTGCCCAAAGCAACAGTGGAATCGAAGATGAGTTATTTTCAATAACCTCTACCTCGTTTACCACATTTGCATTTGGGTTTTCTACCTTCGATTGAGGTCTGCCCATTTTTTTTTGTTTTTTTTTAATGTTCTAATTTCAAAATTAATTTTTAATTTTTTAAATCTAAAGCACAAAAGAGCATTTTTTTTTAAGTTTTAATTACATTTGTTTAATCATAATTTAATTAATATTACATTTATATATAGATGTTTTTTTTTAATTTTCATTTTGTAATTTATTTTATATATAATATTTATATTTACATGTTGGTGTTTTTATACCCTTCACCATGAGTGGCAAGGGTATATATAAGTTTGTCATTCCGTTTGTAATTTCCACATTTTTCATTTGCGACCCCATAAAGTATATATATTCTGGATCGTTATAGATAGCGGAATCGATATAGCCATATCCGTCTGTGTGTTGAAATCAACTTTCCGAAGCCCCCAAATAACATACATACATGATTCATATATCAATATCTCCGGAATTCTTCCGGCTCGGTTGCTATTTAAAATCGAGAAAATCGGTCCACAAATGGCTGAGATATAAGCAAAAAACCGGGACAACCTCGATTTTTTACCTATTTTTAACCTATATCTGGATTACTAAGTCATTAATATAGACAATATGGATATCTAATGATAGATATTTCAAAGACCTTTGCATCGACGTATATAAGACCATAGTAAGTTGGACCTGGGCTGAGATATAACCAAAAAAACCAAAACACAATGTAATTTGTTATTGTTTTCAATGACGTCATGCAAATATATGTATAATAACAAACAAATCTTTATTTGTATGTATGTATGTATGTATGTGTTTTTTTGTCAATCTTCAGCAATGCGAATTTATATACCAGGTGGTGTCGATTCTACAACAAGTACAACATTTACAAAAACCACTTGCAATTTGTTTTTGTTTATGTGGTTTAAGCTGTCAAAGTTTGCCTGTTGTTTTTGTTACTTTTACGTTTGTTGTAGCATTCGCCGCAACAAACACAGGATAATTGACAGCTCAAACATCCAAACAACATTAATCAGCTGTGCTATCAACACCACCTGATATATAAATTCGCCATAAGAGAGAGAGCTTTTTATAATGTGTTCTCAAAAGAGTAACTCTCTCACGCGTACACAGAACCAGTGTTGCTATATATTTTTTGAAGAAAACTTTTTATTTCTAAGTACATACTAAAATTACAAAACCCAATTCGTACATATATGTAATCAAACTGAGATAATTTATGTGAATTTAGTGCTGGAGACACTTTAAATATATTCAAATCAATCTCCCCATTTAGTGAATGAATTGGGGGACTATCATTTTGAAATCATCGGTTCAACTTATTGATATCAATTTTCCAAAAAAACTTTTTTTTTTTAAATAAAACTTTTTGCGTCTCAAAAACCTTGCTAAAAAGGGAAAACTTGACATATGGTAACACTGCACAGAACACAAATTGTACAAAAACAACAACCACGTTGTTTGAGCACGTTGCGTTTGCGCTTATTTCATTTTTGTTGTTGTTTGTTGCTATTGTAAACAAATAATTGAGCAACGCAACCAAATGTACAAAAACAACAGGTACTTTGTTTTTGTTAAAAGATAGTCGTACTGTCAAAGTTGCCTGTTGTTGTTTTTGCTTTTGGGTTTGTTGTATTTTTCGCCACACCAATCACAAGTGAATTGACAGTTCACTTGTCTAAACAACATTTCAGAAAAAGCTTTTTGTTCGATTGTTGTGTTTAATTCTTTTAATACCCTTCATCATAAGTGGCAAGGCTATATACATATGGATATGTAAGTTTGTCATTCCGTTTGCAATTTCTATAAAATGTTATGAAATTTCAACAGATTATGTAAACGATTCTATATTGGATTTGCTGTTACGGTTCCATATGTGTTCTCCTATTTTAAGATTTACTTTTAATCTTATATACAGGGATGGAAAATTATATTTTTGTTCCGTATTAAAATAGTATTAAAAAATTACTTTCTTCATCACCAGAGTACTTAAAATTTTAATATTACTGTAGCTTTATGTTGTAAACAATCTTCTGTTATCACAAAATTGTCTATAGAAAGTGCTGTTGAATACGAGATTTTCTATATAAAATGCTGTTATAATAGACAAGATTTTTAAAGAAAATGCTGTTTTTCATACGATTTTCTATTATTTTATTTTCTATAGAAAAATGTTATACTCAAGATTTTCTATAGCAAATATTGTTATACTCAAGATTTTCTACAGAAAATATTTTCTATAGAAAATATCGTCATACACAAGATTTTCTATAGAAAATATTGTTCTACACATGACTTTCTATAGAAAATATTGTTCTACACATGACTTTCTATAGAAAATATTGTTCTACACAAGACTTTCTATAGAAAATGTTGTTCTACACAATATTTTCTATAGAAAATGTTGTTCTACACAAGATTTTCTATAGAAAATGTTGTTCTACACAAGATTTTCTACAGAAAATGTTGCTCTACACAAGATTTTCTACAGAAAATGTTGTTCTACACAAGATTTTCTACAGAAAATGTTGTTCTACACAAGATTTTCTATAGAAAATGTTGTTCTACACAAGATTTTCTATAGAAAATGTTGTTCTACACAAGATTTTCTATAGAAAATGTTGTTCTACACAAGATTTTCTATAGAAAATGTTGTTCTACACAAGATTTTCTATAGAAAATGTTGTTCTACACAAGATTTTCTATAGAAAATGTTGTTCTACACAAGATTTTCTATAGAAAATGTTGTTCTACACAAGATTTTGTATAGAAAATGTTGTTCTACACAAGATTTTGTATAGAAAATGTTGTTCTACACAAGATTTTCTATAGAAAATATTGTTATAGACAAGATTTTCTATAGAAAATATTGTTATAGACAAGATTTTCTATAGAAAATATTGTTATAGAAAAGATTTTCTATAGAAAATATTGTTATAGAAAAGATTTTCTATAGAAAATATTGTTATAGACAAGATTTTCTATAGAAAATATTGTTATAGACAAGATTTTCTATAGAAAATATTGTTATAGACAAGATTTTCTATAGAAAATATTGTTATAGACAAGATTTTCTATAGAAAATATTGTTATAGACAAGATTTTCTATAGAAAATATTGTTATAGACAAGATTTTCTATAGAAAATATTGTTATAGACAAGATTTTCTATAGAAAATATTGTTATAGACAAGATTTTCTATAGAAAATATTGTTATAGACAAGATTTTCTATAGAAAATATTGTTATAGACAAGATTTTCTATAGAAAATATTGTTATAGACAAGATTTTCTATAGAAAATATTGTTATAGACAAGATTTTCTATAGAAAATATTGTTATAGACAAGATTTTCTATAGAAAATATTGTTATAGACAAGATTTTCTATAGAAAATATTGTTATAGACAAGATTTTCTATAGAAAATATTGTTATAGACAAGATTTTCTATAGAAAATATTGTTATAGACAAGATTTTCTATAGAAAATATTGTTATAGACAAGATTTTCTATAGAAAATATTGTTATAGACAAGATTTTCTATAGAAAATATTGTTATAGACAAGATTTTCTATAGAAAATATTGTTATAGACAAGATTTTCTATAGAAAATATTGTTATAGACAAGATTTTCTATAGAAAATATTGTTATAGACAAGATTTTCTATAGAAAATATTGTTATAGACAAGATTTTCTATAGAAAATATTGTTATAGACAAGATTTTCTATAGAAAATATTGTTATAGACAAGATTTTCTATAGAAAATATTGTTATAGACAAGATTTTCTATAGAAAATATTGTTATAGACAAGATTTTCTATAGAAAATATTGTTATAGACAAGATTTTCTATAGAAAATATTGTTATAGACAAGATTTTCTATAGAAAATATTGTTATAGACAAGATTTTCTATAGAAAATATTGTTATAGACAAGATTTTCTATAGAAAATATTGTTATAGACAAGATTTTCTATAGAAAATATTGTTATAGACAAGATTTTCTATAGAAAATATTGTTATAGACAAGATTTTCTATAGAAAATATTGTTATAGACAAGATTTTCTATAGAAAATATTGTTATAGACAAGATTTTCTATAGAAAATATTGTTATAGACAAGATTTTCTATAGAAAATATTGTTATAGACAAGATTTTCTATAGAAAATATTGTTATAGACAAGATTTTCTATAGAAAATATTGTTATAGACAAGATTTTCTATAGAAAATATTGTTATAGACAAGATTTTCTATAGAAAATATTGTTATAGACAAGATTTTCTATAGAAAATATTGTTATAGACAAGATTTTCTATAGAAAATATTGTTATAGACAAGATTTTCTATAGAAAATAT
Organism: Calliphora vicina; assembly: GCF_958450345.1. NCBI lineage: Eukaryota > Metazoa > Arthropoda > Insecta > Diptera > Calliphoridae > Calliphora > Calliphora vicina. The sequence continues at coordinate 90,567,277 of NC_088783.1, read as the reverse complement.
TGTTATAGACAAGATTTTCTATAGAAAATATTGTTATAGACAAGATTTTCTATAGAAAATATTGTTATAGACAAGATTTTCTATAGAAAATATTGTTATAGACAAGATTTTCTATAGAAAATATTGTTATAGACAAGATTTTCTATAGAAAATATTGTTATAGACAAGATTTTCTATAGAAAATATTGTTATAGACAAGATTTTCTATAGAAAATATTGTTATAGACAAGATTTTCTATAGAAAATATTGTTATAGACAAGATTTTCTATAGAAAATATTGTTATAGACAAGATTTTCTATAGAAAATATTGTTATAGACAAGATTTTCTATAGAAAATATTGTTATAGACAAGATTTTCTATAGAAAATATTGTTATAGACAAGATTTTCTATAGAAAATATTGTTATAGACAAGATTTTCTATAGAAAATATTGTTATAGACAAGATTTTCTATAGAAAATATTGTTATAGACAAGATTTTCTATAGAAAATATTGTTATAGACAAGATTTTCTATTGAAAATATTGTTATAGACAAGATTTTCTATAGAAAATATTGTTATAGACAAGATTTTCTATAGAAAATATTGTTATAGACAAGATTTTCTATAGAAAATATTGTTATAGACAAGATTTTCTATAGAAAATATTGTTATAGACAAGATTTTCTATAGAAAATATTGTTATAGACAAGATTTTCTATAGAAAATATTGTTATAGACAAGATTTTCTATAGAAAATATTGTTATAGACAAGATTTTCTATAGAAAATATTGTTATAGACAAGATTTTCTATAGAAAATATTGTTATAGACAAGATTTTCTATAGAAAATATTGTTATAGACAAGATTTTCTATAGAAAATATTGTTATAGACAAGATTTTCTATAGAAAATATTGTTATAGACAAGATTTTCTATAGAAAATATTGTTATAGACAAGATTTTCTATAGAAAATATTGTTATAGACAAGATTTTCTATAGAAAATATTGTTATAGACAAGATTTTCTATAGAAAATATTGTTATAGACAAGATTTTCTATAGAAAATATTGTTATAGACAAGATTTTCTATAGAAAATATTGTTATAGACAAGATTTTCTATAGAAAATATTGTTATAGACAAGATTTTCTATAGAAAATATTGTTATAGACAAGATTTTCTATAGAAAATATTGTTATAGACAAGATTTTCTATAGAAAATATTGTTATAGACAAGATTTTCTATAGAAAATATTGTTATAGACAAGATTTTCTATAGAAAATATTGTTATAGACAAGATTTTCTATAGAAAATATTGTTATAGACAAGATTTTCTATAGAAAATATTGTTATAGACAAGATTTTCTATAGAAAATATTGTTATAGACAAGATTTTCTATAGAAAATATTGTTATAGACAAGATTTTCTATAGAAAATATTGTTATAGACAAGATTTTCTATAGAAAATATTGTTATGGACAAGATTTTCTATAGAAAATATTGTTATAGACAAGATTTTCTATAGAAAATATTGTTATAGACAAGATTTTCTATAGAAAATATTGTTATAGACAAGATTTTCTATAGAAAATATTGTTATAGACAAGATTTTCTATAGAAAATATTGTTATAGACAAGATTTTCTATAGAAAATATTGTTATAGACAAGATTTTCTATAGAAAATATTGTTATAGACAAGATTTTCTATAGAAAATATTGTTATAGACAAGATTTTCTATAGAAAATATTGTTATAGACAAGATTTTCTATAGAAAATATTGTTATAGACAAGATTTTCTATAGAAAATATTGTTATAGACAAGATTTTCTATAGAAAATATTGTTATAGACAAGATTTTCTATAGAAAATATTGTTATAGACAAGATTTTCTATAGAAAATATTGTTATAGACAAGATTTTCTATAGAAAATATTGTTGTAGACAAGATTTTCTATAGAAAATATTGTTATAGACAAGATTTTCTATAGAAAATATAGATAGAAAATATTGTTATAGACAAGATTTTCTATAGAAAATATTGTTATAGACAAGATTTTCTATAGAAAATATTGTTATAGACAAGATTTTCTATAGAAAATATTGTTATAGACAAGATTTTCTATAGAAAATATTGTTATAGACAAGATTTTCTATAGAAAATATTGTTATAGATAAGATTTTCTATAGAAAATATTGTTATAGACAAGATTTTCTATAGAAAATATTGTTATAGACAAGATTTTCTATAGAAAATATTGTTATAGACAAGATTTTCTATAGAAAATATTGTTATAGACAAGATTTTCTATAGAAAATATTGTTATAGACAAGATTTTCTATAGAAAATATTGTTATAGACAAGATTTTCTATAGAAAATATTGTTATAGACAAGATTTTCTATAGAAAATATTGTTATAGACAAGATTTTCTATAGAAAATATTGTTATAGACAAGATTTTCTATAGAAAATATTGTTATAGACAAGATTTTCTATAGAAAATATTGTTATAGACAAGATTTTCTATAGAAAATATTGTTATACACAAGATTTTCTATAGAAAATATTGTTATAGACAAGATTTTCTATAGAAAATATTGTTATAGACAAGATTTTCTATAGAAAATATTGTTATAGACAAGATTTTCTATAGAAAATATTGTTATAGACAAGATTTTCTATAGAAAATATTGTTATAGACAAGATTTTCTATAGAAAATATTGTTATAGACAAGATTTTCTATAGAAAATATTGTTATAGACAAGATTTTCTATAGAAAATATTGTTATAGACAAGATTTTCTATAGAAAATATTGTTATAGACAAGATTTTCTATAGAAAATATTGTTATAGACAAGATTTTCTATAGAAAATATTGTTATAGACAAGATTTTCTATAGAAAATATTGTTATAGACAAGATTTTCTATAGAAAATATTGTTATAGACAAGATTTTCTATAGAAAATATTGTTATAGACAAGATTTTCTATAGAAAATATTGTTATAGACAAGATTTTCTATAGAAAATATTGTTATAGACAAGATTTTCTATAGAAAATATTGTTATAGACAAGATTTTCTATAGAAAATATTGTTATAGACAAGATTTTCTATAGAAAATATTGTTATAGACAAGATTTTCTATAGAAAATATTGTTATAGACAAGATTTTCTATAGAAAATATTGTTATAGACAAGATTTTCTATAGAAAATATTGTTATAGACAAGATTTTCTATAGAAAATATTGTTATAGACAAGATTTTCTATAGAAAATATTGTTATAGACAAGATTTTCTATAGAAAATATTGTTATAGACAAGATTTTCTATAGAAAATATTGTTATAGACAAGATTTTCTATAGAAAATATTGTTATAGACAAGATTTTCTATAGAAAATATTGTTATAGACAAGATTTTCTATAGAAAATATTGTTATAGATAAGATTTTCTATAGAAAATATTGTTATAGACAAGATTTTCTATAGAAAATATTGTTATAGACAAGATTTTCTATAGAAAATATTGTTATAGACAAGATTTTCTATAGAAAATATTGTTATAGACAAGATTTTCTATAGAAAATATTGTTATAGACAAGATTTTCTATAGAAAATATTGTTATAGACAAGATTTTCTATAGAAAATATTGTTATAGACAAGATTTTCTATAGAAAATATTGTTATAGACAAGATTTTCTATAGAAAATATTGTTATAGACAAGATTTTCTATAGAAAATATTGTTATAGACAAGATTTTCTATAGAAAATATTGTTATAGACAAGATTTTCTATAGAAAATATTGTTATAGACAAATAGAAAATATTGTTATAGACAAGATTTTCTATAGAAAATATTGTTATAGACAAGATTTTCTATAGAAAATATTGTTATAGACAAGATTTTCTATAGAAAATATTGTTATAGACAAGATTTTCTATAGAAAATATTGTTATAGACAAGATTTTCTATAGAAAATATTGTTATAGACAAGATTTTCTATAGAAAATATTGTTTTAGACAAGATTTTCTATAGAAAATATTGTTATAGACAAGATTTTCTATAGAAAATATTGTTATAGACAAGATTTTCTATAGAAAATATTGTTATAGACAAGATTTTCTATAGAAAATATTGTTATAGACAAGATTTTCTATAGAAAATATTGTTATAGACAAGATTTTCTATAGAAAATATTGTTATAGACAAGATTTTCTATAGAAAATATTGTTATAGACAAGATTTTCTATAGAAAATATTGTTATAGACAAGATTTTCTATAGAAAATATTGTTATAGACAAGATTTTCTATAGAAAATATTGTTATAGACAAGATTTTCTATAGAAAATATTGTTATAGACAAGATTTTCTATAGAAAATATTGTTATAGACAAGATTTTCTATAGAAAATATTGTTATAGACAAGATTTTCTATAGAAAATATTGTTATAGACAAGATTTTCTATAGAAAATATTGTTATAGACAAGATTTTCTATAGAAAATATTGTTATAGACAAGATTTTCTATAGAAAATATTGTTATAGACAAGATTTTCTATAGAAAATATTGTTATAGACAAGATTTTCTATAGAAAATATTGTTATAGACAAGATTTTCTATAGAAAATATTGTTATAGACAAGATTTTCTATAGAAAATATTGTTATAGACAAGATTTTCTATAGAAAATATTGTTATAGACAAGATTTTCTATAGAAAATATTGTTATAGACAAGATTTTCTATAGAAAATATTGTTATAGACAAATAGAAAATATTGTTATAGACAAGATTTTCTATAGAAAATATTGTTATAGACAAGATTTTCTATAGAAAATATTGTTATAGACAAGATTTTCTATAGAAAATATTGTTATAGACAAGATTTTCTATAGAAAATATTGTTATAGACAAGATTTTCTATAGAAAATATTGTTATAGACAAGATTTTCTATAGAAAATATTGTTATAGACAAGATTTTCTATAGAAAATATTGTTATAGACAAGATTTTCTATAGAAAATATTGTTATAGACAAGATTTTCTATAGAAAATATTGTTTTAGACAAGATTTTCTATAGAAAATATTGTTATAGACAAGATTTTCTATAGAAAATATTGTTATAGACAAGATTTTCTATAGAAAATATTGTTATAGACAAGATTTTCTATAGAAAATATTGTTATAGACAAGATTTTCTATAGAAAATATTGTTATAGACAAGATTTTCTATAGAAAATATTGTTATAGACAAGATTTTCTATAGAAAATATTGTTATAGACAAGATTTTCTATAGAAAATATTGTTATACTCAAGATTTTCTACAGAAAATGTTGTTCTACACATGATTTTGACCTATATCTGTATTATGGATATCTAATGATAGATATTTCAAAGACCTTTGCAACGGCGTATATTAGACCATAGTAAGTTGGACCTACAATGGGTCAAAAATCGAAAAAATATTTTTTAACCCAAATTTTTTTTTCACTAAATTTAAAAAAAAAATTAAAAAACAATTTCGAAAAAACAATTCCAAAAAATTGGAAAAATAAAATTGAATTTGTGTTTACCTAAAAATATTTAAAATTTTTATTTTAAAGTATAATTTGGTGAAGGGTATTTAAGATTCGGCACAGCCGAATATAGCTCTCTTACTTGTTTTTATTTAATTTTTTTGCTGTTTTTGTTGTTGTTGAGGGGGAGGTGTTATTTTTTTCCGCTTTGAGGGTTTAAAAAATACTAACTTTATTTATTCTTTAATTCTTAAAGCTACCGTTCTTACTTAAATATAATAGAGTGTAATGTGTATACCTTATACACCGTGTGAATTACCTTGATCAGCATTTTTTAACGTGAGAACACAAAAATGCTGACCAAGTGATATTCAATGATTCCAATTCAGAAATTCGAACACATCCGAATGGTGTTTCCAAACATTGCACAAAAACCATGATTAGTTGAGCGAACGAGATGGAATTCTATTTTAAACGCTTGCAGTTTCCGATACGGCTTGCATTCGCAATGACAATTAACAAATCTCAAGGGCAGTTCCCTTGTCGGATCAGCATCAGCATTATTTGTTTACGCGGCAAACAACAAAACAAACAAGTAAGAAAGTATGGTCGGTCAAGCCCGACCATGTAATACCCTACACCAAGTAAATGAGTAAAAATATTTTTCTTTTAAAATATCAGTAATTTATATTCGTGAGTGATTTTAGGAAGTGGGCTTTATATGGGAGGTATGACCAATTATGGACCGATCACCATAAAATTATTTCGTGTGATTTATGTCTATATAAAAGTTATTTATGCTGAATTTTGTGTATATACCAACATTTTTAAGTGATTAAAGCACTTTAAAATGATTTTCGGAAGCAGGTCTATATGGGAGCTATGACTAATTATGGACCGATCGTAACAAAATTTGGTGACATGAATTTTGTATATATAAAACTTATTTGGAGCGAAATTTATGTAGATACATATATAAATTAAACATTTATGACCGATAAAGTCCAATTTCGAGAGGACATTTGTATGGGGGCTATGTGAAATAATGGACCGATTTCAGCCAGTTCCAATAGGCTTCGTCCTTGTACCAAATTCTATCGAAATATCTTCCAAATTGCGACCTGTACTCTGCGCACAAGGTTTACATGGACAGCCAGACGGACGAACATCGTTTAATCGACTAAAGGTAGGGTCACACATGACAAATATTTGACGAAAATGACGTAACCACTAAATAAAATGCATTCGAATTCTTTTATTTATTTCAAAAACTTATTTTACTTAGGATGATTCAAAACAAAAAATTGAGTTTTATTTTATTTGATGCTGTTTGATCTAACAAAACACTTGTAAGAGTAAACACGTCAAACAAATTTGTGCTAAAAAAAAGTGGTTACTTTTTTTTTTAGCAAATATTTTCCGTGTGTGACCCTACCTTAATAAAGTGATTCTAAGTCGATGGGTATACTTTAAGGTGGGTGTTAGACCAATATTTTTGGGCGTTACACACATCTGCACAAACGCATTATACCCTCCCCACTATGGTGGTGTAGGGTATAAAAATGTCGTTTATCATAGAGCGTTGCAATGAACGAAATTATGATATCACAGCAAAGCAATCGAAAAAAGTATTTCCTTATTTTCATTGATTACACTGTGCAACAAGAAAATCTTTCCCGAATGAGACCAACGGGAAATGAAAATAGATAATTAGTATACCGAAACCACCAAAAAGTTTTTAAAAGTTAGCTCGTGTTAGAGTTATTCGCCTTTATAGTTCAGCTTTTTTGAGTAAAAATTTTTCATATATATTTTATGAATAATCTATTGAAGTAAGTCAATATTTATATAAAGTAATTTTAGTTCAATGTTCTAGTCCTAATATACTTAAAATTCATTAATTTTAACACTGTTTGCAGATTTATTTTTTTATTTTTATAGTTTTTGGTACTTAGATACGCAATTACCAATTTTTGGAGAATTGCTGAATATTGCTGTAAAAGTATTGAGTAGTGGGTATCGTGTATCGAGTATTTGCCATATTGTTTGAGTACTCAATACTCAAAAGTAGTTACTCAATACTTTTAGACTTGTATTTTTACAATTTAATTTATTTAAATTTAACGGTTATGGTGCAAAAAATGCATCTCTACTATAAATACAACTCAAATCAATATTAGAAATGCAACTCTTAGCGTAAACAATTTTCAAATCAGAATAAAATATTATTAAAAAAACAGGAATAATAGTTAAAAAGTTCAAAATATTTATTGATATAATCTTGTAAACCTAAAATCTGGATACATTAAATACATGTGTTTTCTATGTGACTGGGACTCCAGATATAAGGGTGATCAATATGCAAATCATGAATGGAAGTGTAGGGAATTAAGCAAACATGCGAATGCCAACGTCATTGAAGATCCCCTGGTACATCAAGACAAAGTTTTATTACCACCATTACATATAAAACTCGGTATAGTAAAAAGTTTTCTGAAAACTGTGGTTAAGAGGGATGAAGTTTACACAACTTTAGCACAAATTTTCCCCCGACTCACTGAAAGTAAATTAAAAGAAGGTAAAACATTTAAAATAAGTATATTTTTCTTGATTAAAATATATATTTTTTTATAACTTTTCTTCCTTTAGGTGTTGTGAATGGTCCAGACATCCTGGTCAAAAATCAGGAATTTGATAATATTTTAAATAAAAACGAATTGATTGCTTGGCAATCAATCAAAGAGGTTATTGGCAGGTTGTTGGGTAAAAATAGGTCTGACAGCTATCAGAGATCTGTTAACGCAATGATGAATGCTTTTTCAAAAATGTCGCTCAAAATTCATTACCTACATCATCATCAAGACTACTTCGGTCAGCAACTAGCGACCGAATCAGATGAACAAGGTGAACAGTACCACCAAATTGCAATGCCATTTGAAATGAGGTAATTTTTAATATACATATATGCGGCATTTCACGTCAAGTGAACCAACTTTTGAAATCGATGTCTTCCGATCGCGATGAAATTTGCACCAATGTTAGTTCTATTGGATAGTAATTCGGACACCATTTTTCAACAAGAACTCTTTCGGTCAAGAACTCTCTGAGTTATAGGAGGTCAAAATTTTACATTTTGGCCAAACAGGTGTTTTTTTTATCCATATAACTTATTACCTATTGTTCTTAGCAAAATGTGTCCCAAATAGTTTAGATAGCTATATATGCAATCTTTCGAAAAAAAAATTAAAAAAATTTAATAAAATATTTTTGATTTTTTTTTTAAAATCAAAAATATTTTTGACTTTTTTCAAAATGGGCAGTTTTTTTTATACCCTTCAGCTTCGTGAGAAGGGTATATATAAGTTTGTCATTCCGTTTGTAATTTCTACATTTTTCATTTCCGACCCTATAAAGTATATATATTCTGGATCCTTATAGATAGCGGAGTCGATTAAGCCATGTCTGTCTGTCTGTCTGTCTGTCTGTCTGTCTGTCTGTCTGTCTGTCTGTCTGTCTGTCTGTCTGTCTGTCTGTCTGTCTGTCTGTCTGTCTGTCTGTCTGTCTGTCTGTCTGTCTGTCTGTCTGTCTGTCTGTCTGTCTGTCTGTCTGTCTGTCTGTCTGTCTGTCTGTCTGTCTGTCTGTCTGTCTGTCTGTCTGTCTGTCTGTCTGTCTGTCTGTCTGTCTGTCTGTCTGTCTGTCTGTCTGTCTGTCTGTCTGTCTGTCTGTCTGTCTGTCTGTCTGTCTGTCTGTCTGTCTGTCTGTCTGTCTGTCTGTCTGTCTGTCTGTCTGTCTGTCTGTCTGTCTGTCTGTCTGTCTGTCTGTCTGTCTGTCTGTCTGTCTGTCTGTCTGTCTGTCTGTCTGTCTGTCTGTCTGTCTGTCTGTCTGTCTGTCTGTCTGTCTGTCTGTCTGTCTGTCTGTCTGTCTGTCTGTCTGTCTGTCTGTCTGTCTGTCTGTCTGTCTGTCTGTCTGTCTGTCTGTCTGTCTGTCTGTCTGTCTGTCTGTCTGTCTGTCTGTCTGTCTGTCTGTCTGTATGTCTGTCTGTCTGTCTGTCTGTCTGTCTGTCTGTCTGTCTGTCCGTCTGTCTGTCTGTTGAAATCAATTTTCTGAAGGCCCCAGATATCTCCGGGATCCAAATCTTCAACAATTCTGTCAGACATACTTTCGAGAATTTTGCTATTTAAAATCAGCAAAATCTGTCCATAAATAACGGAGATATGAGCAAAAATCCGAGACAACCTCTGAAAATTTCATCAAAAAACACAATGTATTGCATGCTTTGACAAAAAAACAACAAAACGTATGCTTGGATGTGCAAGCTTTGTGTATTTTGTTTTTTTTTGTGTTTTGTTTCTTTTGACGTTGTTGTTGTTTTTTATACAACTAAACTTTTGTTTGGTTGTGTGTTGGTTTTTTTGAAAAAAAATCAACAAATCGTATGTTTGAATGTGCATGCTTTGCGTATTTTGATTCTTTTGGCGTTGTTGTTGTTTTTTATACAATTAAACGTATGTTTGGATGTGTGTTGGTTTCATTGCCTTGCGTATTTTGTTTTTGTTTTTTCTTTTGGTGTTTTATTTCGTTTGGCGTTGTTGTTGTTTTTTGTGTTCTTGATAAATTTAGGATGCTGTACGCTGAAAGTGGGCAATGTACATACATATATACTAATTATAAAAAATAATAATGCATCCACAACAAAGGTGAAGGGTATATAAGATTCGGCATAGCCGAATATAGCACTCTTACTTGTTTTTTTTAAGAAAGCTTATGTCTTTTCCTAAGCGACCTATATGGTCGCTTAGTGGGATGCGAGTGGGATATCTATCAAAAAAAATATTTTGTAACTCAAGATTTAAAATTTTTGAATTTTTTTGCAAAATCAAAAACTTTGTTGACTTTTTTTAAAAAAATGGACCCATTTTTTAATTTTTTTTTTGCTCAGAAGAAAGCTTATGTGTTTTCCTTTAACACCCTTTTTGTCGCTTAGTGGGATGCGAGTGGGATATCTATAAAAAAATGTTTTGTAACTCAAGACATACAATTTTTTACTTTTTTTTGAAAAATCAAAAAACTTTTTGACTTTTTTTCCAAAATGGACTCTTTTTTTATTAATTTTTTTTTTCAAAAGAAAGCTTAGGTCTTTTCCTTTAAAACCTTTTTGGTCGCTTAGTGGGATGCGAGTGGGATATCTATCAAAATAAATGTTTTGTAACTCAAGACAAATGTTTTTAAATTGATTTTTTTCATATGTGTTTCTAAAACCTTAAAAATAAAAACCACAACAACTGACCGATAATAGCCACTGGAGGGGTGCAATATGAGGCCGACCGCTATTAATTTTCCACCCCCAAAATTTGTCTGAGTTTTGTATCTTGCGGCTTTTTTAGTCAATCCTAGAGGTAGTTTTCAGCGCACGTGATTTTCATTGTTAAAATATCAGGTGCCCCAGAAACAAATTTTTGGAATCAAGTGGAAATATTTTATGGCCCTTCTCCGAAGTACCAGTTTATTTATTATTTTATGACATTTGACTCTAAGAAGTGGGTGGAGAGGTAGAAGTTGACAGGTAGGTTATTTATATGGTGGTTTATTTTTATTATTATTTGTAACATTTGGTTAAACTAGGTACTTTAGTATGTAAGCCCTTCTTGACCCTAATAAAAGATTTTAGACTCATTCATTAAAACGTACTACCTATATGATCTTAAACAAGTAAGAGAGCTATATTCGGCTGTGCCGAATCTTAAATACCCTTCACCAAATTATACTTTAAAATAAAAATTTTAAATATTTTTAGGTAAACACAAATTCAATTTTATTTTTCCAATTTTTTGGAATTGTTTTTTCGAAATTGTTTTTCAATTTTTTTTTTAAATTTAGTGAAAAAAAAAATTTGGGTTAAAAAATATTTTTTCGATTTTTGACCCATTGTAGGTCCAACTTACTATGGTCTAATATACGTCGTTGCAAAGGTCTTTGAAATATCTATCATTAGATATCCATAATACAGATATAGGTCAAAATCTTGTGTAGAACAATATTTTCTGTAGAAAATCTTGTCTATAACAATATTTTCTGTAGAAAATCTTGTCTATAACAATATTTTCTGTAGAAAATCTTGTCTATAACAATATTTTCTGTAGAAAATCTTGTCTATAACAATATTTTCTATAGAAAATCTTGTCTATAACAATATTTTCTATAGAAAATCTTGTCTATAACAATATTTTCTATAGAAAATCTTGTCTATAACAATATTTTCTATAGAAAATCTTGTCTATAACAATATTTTCTATAGAAAATCTTGTCTATAACAATATTTTCTATAGAAAATCTTGTCTATAACAATATTTTCTATAGAAAATCTTGTCTATAACAATATTTTCTATAGAAAATCTTGTCTATAACAATATTTTCTATAGAAAATCTTGTCTATAACAATATTTTCTATAGAAAATCTTGTCTATAACAATATTTTCTATAGAAAATCTTGTCTATAACAATATTTTCTATAGAAAATCTTGTCTATAACAATATTTTCTATAGAAAATCTTGTCTATAACAATATTTTCTATAGAAAATCTTGTCTATAACAATATTTTCTATAGAAAATCTTGTCTATAACAATATTTTCTATAGAAAATCTTGTCTATAACAATATTTTCTATAGAAAATCTTGTCTATAACAATATTTTCTATAGAAAATCTTGTCTATAACAATATTTTCTATAGAAAATCTTGTCTATAACAATATTTTCTATAGAAAATCTTGTCTATAACAATATTTTCTATAGAAAATCTTGTCTATAACAATATTTTCTATAGAAAATCTTGTCTATAACAATATTTTCTATAGAAAATCTTGTCTATAACAATATTTTCTATAGAAAATCTTGTCTATAACAATATTTTCTATAGAAAATCTTGTCTATAACAATATTTTCTATAGAAAATCTTGTCTATAACAATATTTTCTATAGAAAATCTTGTCTATAACAATATTTTCTATAGAAAATCTTGTCTATAACAATATTTTCTATAGAAAATCTTGTCTATAACAATATTTTCTATAGAAAATCTTGTCTATAACAATATTTTCTATAGAAAATCTTGTCTATAACAATATTTTCTATAGAAAATCTTGTCTATAACAATATTTTCTATAGAAAATCTTGTCTATAACAATATTTTCTATAGAAAATCTTGTCTATAACAATATTTTCTATAGAAAATCTTGTCTATAACAATATTTTCTATAGAAAATCTTGTCTATAACAATATTTTCTATAGAAAATCTTGTCTATAACAATATTTTCTATAGAAAATCTTGTCTATAACAATATTTTCTATAGAAAATCTTGTCTATAACAATATTTTCTATAGAAAATCTTGTCTATAACAATATTTTCTATAGAAAATCTTGTCTATAACAATATTTTCTATAGAAAATCTTGTCTATAACAATATTTTCTATAGAAAATCTTGTCTATAACAATATTTTCTATAGAAAATCTTGTCTATAACAATATTTTCTATAGAAAATCTTGTCTATAACAATATTTTCTATAGAAAATCTTGTCTATAACAATATTTTCTATAGAAAATCTTGTCTATAACAATATTTTCTATAGAAAATCTTGTCTATAACAATATTTTCTATAGAAAATCTTGTCTATAACAATATATTCTATAGAAAATATTGTTATAGACAAGATTTTCTATAGAAAATCTTGTCTATAACAATATTTTCTATAGAAAATCTTGTCTATAACAATATTTTCTATAGAAAATCTTGTCTATAACAATATTTTCTATAGAAAATCTTGTCTATAACAATATTTTCTATAGAAAATCTTGTCTATAACAATATTTTCTATAGAAAATCTTGTCTATAACAATATTTTCTATAGAAAATCTTGTCTATAACAATATTTTCTATAGAAAATCTTGTCTATAACAATATTTTCTATAGAAAATCTTGTCTATAACAATATTTTCTATAGAAAATCTTGTCTATAACAATATTTTCTATAGAAAATCTTGTCTATAACAATATTTTCTATAGAAAATCTTGTCTATAACAATATTTTCTATAGAAAATCTTGTCTATAACAATATTTTCTATAGAAAATCTTGTCTATAACAATATTTTCTATAGAAAATCTTGTCTATAACAATATTTTCTATAGAAAATCTTGTCTATAACAATATTTTCTATAGAAAATCTTATCTATAACAATATTTTCTATAGAAAATCTTGTCTATAACAATATTTTCTATAGAAAATCTTGTCTATAACAATATTTTCTATAGAAAATCTTGTCTATAACAATATTTTCTATAGAAAATCTTGTCTATAACAATATTTTCTATAGAAAATCTTGTCTATAACAATATTTTCTATAGAAAATCTTGTCTATAACAATATTTTCTATAGAAAATCTTGTCTATAACAATATTTTCTATAGAAAATCTTGTCTATAACAATATTTTCTATAGAAAATCTTGTCTATAACAATATTTTCTATAGAAAATCTTGTCTATAACAATATTTTCTATAGAAAATCTTGTCTATAACAATATTTTCTATAGAAAATCTTGTCTATAACAATATTTTCTATAGAAAATCTTGTGTAGAACAACATTTTCTATACAAAATCTTGTGTAGAACAACATTTTCTATAGAAAATCTTGTGTAGAACAACATTTTCTATAGAAAATCTTGTGTAGAACAACATTTTCTATAGAAAATCTTGTGTAGAACAACATTTTCTATAGAAAATCTTGAGTAGAACAACATTTTCTATAGAAAATCTTGTGTAGAACAACATTTTCTATAGAAAATCTTGTGTAGAACAACATTTTCTATAGAAAATCTTGTGTAGAACAACATTTTCTATAGAAAATCTTGTGTAGAACAACATTTTCTATAGAAAATCTTGTGTAGAACAACATTTTCTGTAGAAAATCTTGTGTAGAACAACATTTTCTGTAGAAAATCTTGTGTAGAGCAACATTTTCTGTAGAAAATCTTGTGTAGAACAACATTTTCTATAGAAAATCTTGTGTAGAACAACATTTTCTATAGAAAATATTGTGTAGAACAACATTTTCTATAGAAAGTCTTGTGTAGAACAATATTTTCTATAGAAAGTCATGTGTAGAACAATATTTTCTATAGAAAGTCATGTGTAGAACAATATTTTCTATAGAAAATCTTGTGTATGACGATATTTTCTATAGAAAATATTTTCTGTAGAAAATCTTGAGTATAACAATATTTGCTATAGAAAATCTTGAGTATAACATTTTTCTATAGAAAATAAAATAATAGAAAATCGTATGAAAAACAGCATTTTCTTTAAAAATCTTGTCTATTATAACAGCATTTTATATAGAAAATCTCGTATTCAACAGCACTTTCTATAGACAATTTTGTGATAACAGAAGATTGTTTACAACATAAAGCTACAGTAATATTAAAATTTTAAGTACTCTGGTGATGAAGAAAGTAATTTTTTAATACTATTTTAATACGGAACAAAAATATAATTTTCCATCCCTGTATATAAGATTAAAAGTAAATCTTAAAATAGGAGAACACATATGGAACCGTAACAGCAAATCCAATATAGAATCGTTTACATAATCTGTTGAAATTTCATAACATTTTATAGAAATTGCAAACGGAATGACAAACTTACATATCCATATGTATATAGCCTTGCCACTTATGATGAAGGGTATTAAAAGAATTAAACACAACAATCGAACAAAAAGCTTTTTCTGAAATGTTGTTTAGACAAGTGAACTGTCAATTCACTTGTGATTGGTGTGGCGAAAAATACAACAAACCCAAAAGCAAAAACAACAACAGGCAACTTTGACAGTACGACTATCTTTTAACAAAAACAAAGTACCTGTTGTTTTTGTACATTTGGTTGCGTTGCTCAATTATTTGTTTACAATAGCAACAAACAACAACAAAAATGAAATAAGCGCAAACGCAACGTGCTCAAACAACGTGGTTGTTGTTTTTGTACAATTTGTGTTCTGTGCAGTGTTACCATATGTCAAGTTTTCCCTTTTTAGCAAGGTTTTTGAGACGCAAAAAGTTTTATTTAAAAAAAAAAAGTTTTTTTGGAAAATTGATATCAATAAGTTGAACCGATGATTTCAAAATGATAGTCCCCCAATTCATTCACTAAATGGGGAGATTGATTTGAATATATTTAAAGTGTCTCCAGCACTAAATTCACATAAATTATCTCAGTTTGATTACATATATGTACGAATTGGGTTTTGTAATTTTAGTATGTACTTAGAAATAAAAAGTTTTCTTCAAAAAATATATAGCAACACTGGTTCTGTGTACGCGTGAGAGAGTTACTCTTTTGAGAACACATTATAAAAAGCTCTCTCTCTTATGGCGAATTTATATATCAGGTGGTGTTGATAGCACAGCTGATTAATGTTGTTTGGATGTTTGAGCTGTCAATTATCCTGTGTTTGTTGCGGCGAATGCTACAACAAACGTAAAAGTAACAAAAACAACAGGCAAACTTTGACAGCTTAAACCACATAAACAAAAACAAATTGCAAGTGGTTTTTGTAAATGTTGTACTTGTTGTAGAATCGACACCACCTGGTATATAAATTCGCATTGCTGAAGATTGACAAAAAAACACATACATACATACATACAAATAAAGATTTGTTTGTTATTATACATATATTTGCATGACGTCATTGAAAACAATAACAAATTACATTGTGTTTTGGTTTTTTTGGTTATATCTCAGCCCAGGTCCAACTTACTATGGTCTTATATACGTCGATGCAAAGGTCTTTGAAATATCTATCATTAGATATCCATATTGTCTATATTAATGACTTAGTAATCCAGATATAGGTTAAAAATAGGTAAAAAATCGAGGTTGTCCCGGTTTTTTGCTTATATCTCAGCCATTTGTGGACCGATTTTCTCGATTTTAAATAGCAACCGAGCCGGAAGAATTCCGGAGATATTGATATATGAATCATGTATGTATGTTATTTGGGGGCTTCGGAAAGTTGATTTCAACACACAGACGGACAGACGGACATGGCTATATCGATTCCGCTATCTATAACGATCCAGAATATATATACTTTATGGGGTCGCAAATGAAAAATGTGGAAATTACAAACGGAATGACAAACTTATATATACCCTTGCCACTCATGGTGAAGGGTATAAAAACTATTTATTGTCATTCTGAAGACATACGGAAATCAGTTTTTTAGAAACAGCGTTAAAGTTAAGACGTGTGTTATTTACATAAATACTTACAAAATTCAAAATGTCTACGACTTCTAAAAAGGCTAAAATGAAATTTATTCGTCTTTTTGTTTTAATCCCTTTAACAAAATGAAGCACAGATCATCAGATATGCGAAATATTTCCGACGGCTTATTAAAAAAATTCCCTACGCTGTCAAAACGATTGAAAATTTGTGGATCATGCAGGAAAGAGCTCGGAAAGTTGAACGAATTACCGAATTTGAATAGTAATGAGCCTTGCGTTGAAGTTATTCCAGATGAAGACAAAAGTAATTCCGAGAATGAAGACAGAACTGTTGATGATGATGGTTATTCTAACTTTTCAAATTCAACGAATGAGTGTCGAAACCAATACCATAAGGATGCAGTAGAAGTTCTTGAACAAATAAAAGAGAAATACAAAACGTCACAGAGTGAAGCTGAAAGAATTCAACTTCTCACGCTTGCTCCAAGAACATGGAGTTCTGCAAAAACAATGACTGAGTTTGGAACGTCTCAACGAAAAGCAAGAATTGCTAAACAATTGGTTGCTGAGCATGGGATTCTCACACTCCCAAACAAAAAGAAGGGAAAAAGTTTGGAGTGCGATACTAAATCTCTAATAACTCAGTTTTATCAGCGAGATGATATGAGTCGCCTGATGCCAGGGATGAAAGACTGGATGTCTGTACGAATCGATGGCAAGAAAGTTCAAATGCAGAAGAGAATGGTTCTCTGTAACCTGAATGAATTATTCGCAACATTTCAATCTGAATACGAGGATGTCAAAATTGGATTCACAAAATTTACACAACTGAGGCCAAAACATTGCGTTTTGGCAGGAAGCAGCGGAACTCACACAGTATGTGTTTGTATTTACCATGAAAATGTTAAATTGATGTTGAAGGAAAGGAAAGATGATTCATCAGAAGATTTACACCATTACCGCGATTGCCTTAAATTGACTATGTGCCCTAATGCTACAACTTATTGCCACTTAGGTGAATGTTCGAATTGCCCGGAAACCACATCCATCAAAGAAAATTTAATCAACTATTTTGATCGAGAATGTATTGAGTTAAAATTTGAATCTTGGCTTCAGACTGAAAGATGCACACTGAAAACCATAATTTTAAATGTGGATGATTTTGTGGAAGAACTGTGTAGAGGATTGCTAAATTTGAGAACCCATGACTTTTTAGTCAAAGAGCAGTGGTCATTCTTCAAGGACTTGAAAACACATTTGAAGTCTGGTGAATTCATTATTTCATTTGATTTCGCAGAGAACTATAAATATGTTCTTCAGGATTCCATACAAGCATTCCACTTCAATAACGACCAAGCAACTATATTCACAGTAGTTATTTACTACATGAAAGAAGAAAACCTGGAACACAAAAGTATGGCAATCATATCCGACGATTTAAAACATGACACCGTTGCAGTTTATGAGTACCAGAAGATAATACTAAATTATCTAAAATCAAAATTTACAGTAGAAAAGGTATACTACGTTTCGGACGGAGCTCGTCAACATTTTAAAAACAAAAGTAGCTTCGCAAATCTTGAAGCTCATGAAAAAGATTTTGGAATGCCAGCTGAGTGGCATTTTCATCCTACTGCTCATGGTAAAGAAGCATGTGATGGTATTGGAGCAAACCTCAAAAGAAATGCAGCGAAGTATAGCCTCCAGTGCTCTCATCAAGATCGCATCTTAGATGCGACTGCTTTATTCCATTGGGCAAAGAATTATTGTAAAGAAACTAAAATAGTTTTTAGTAGCAAAGAGGATCATGAGGAAACATTGAAAACAGATTCGATGCTGCGGTAACAATCGATGGCACTGCTCAATACCATGCTTTCATACCGCTTGTCGATGGAAGACTCAAATTAAAAAAGTTTTCTGCATCTACTCAATGCGATTTCTTTCCAAAGCCAAAAAAGAAGCCAGCAGCGAAATCAGTAGCTGAATCTAATAACGCCAAGAAAGGATTGACAAAAAAAAGCAGCTAATAAAGGTGACAAATAAGGAGGATAAAAGTATGGATATTTGAAAATTTAAAAACTTCATAAATTAAGTGTAAAAATAGTTATTATATAAATTGATCTATTGTGATTAAGATTAAATTTTACTAAATTATTCATCTTTTTATTATTATTATTATATATTAAATTAATTATTATTACAAATAAATAACAAAATTAAATTATTCAACATTTCCATAGAAAAAAAGTGATTTTTATTCCTGAGGTTAACATATTATGGGTATTACAGTATCGAGGCTATGAAATTTTACTTGGGTATGTTACATACCATCGGAAAGGCTAATGTGTCTAGTTTCTCTGCGTAAGTTTAATTTTTAACGTTTACACACTAATATGAAAAAAATTAAAATAGTGCAAATTTAAAAACCTTTGTCTTGAGTTACAAAACATTTATTTTGATAGATATCCCACTCGCATCCCACTAAGCGACCAAAAAGGTTTTAAAGGAAAAGACCTAAGCTTTCTTTTGAGAAAAAAAAATTAATAAAAAAAGAGTTCATTTTGAAAAAAAAAAGTCAAAAACGTTTTTGATTTTTCAAAAAAAAGTAAAAAATTGTATGTCTTGAGTTATAAAACATTTTTTTATAGATATCCCACTCGCATCCCACTAAGCGACGAAAAGGGTGTTAAAGGAAAACACATAAGCTTTCTTCTGAGCAAAAAAAAAAAAAATTAAAAAATGGGTCCATTTTTTTAAAAAAAGTCAACAAAGTTTTTGATTTTGCAAAAAAATTCAAAAATTTTAAATCTTGAGTTACAAAATATTTTTTTTGATAGATATCCCACTCGCATCCCACTAAGCGACCATATAGGTCGCTTACGAAAAGACCTAAGCTTTCTTAAAAAAAATAAAAAAAAAAAAATAAAAAGGACCCATTTTGAAAAAAAAGTCAAAAATATTTTTGATTTAAAAAAAAAAATCAAAAATATTTTTGATTTAAAAAAAAAAATTAAAAATATTTTATTAAATTTTTTTAATTTTTTTTTTCGAAAGATTGCATAAATAGCTATCTAAACTATTTGGGACACATTTTGCTAAGAACAATAGGTAATAAGTTATATGGATAAAAAAAACACCTGTTTGGCCAAAATGTCAAATTTTGACCTCCTATAACTCAGAGAGTTCTTGACCGATCTTGTTGAAAAATGGTGTCCGAATTACTATCCAATAGAACTAACATTGGTGCAAATTTCATCGCGATCGGAAGACATCGATTTCAAAAGTTGGTTCACTTGACGTGAAATGCCTCATATTTTTTTCCCAATACATTTTAACACAAATTTTGCAGATATCGAGGAAAAAGTATATAGCGGAAATTTGTTGGTGGAGCAAGAACTTGCATTACGATGATGAAGAAGAAGAAAACACAGGAAGTGAACTACAAAATTTGGCTACTTCAAATTCCAGAGCAGAAAAGACCTCGAACTATATAATGTAGTTCATTTTTATATAAACTATGTAAAAAAAATACAAATTAAATTTTAAAAATTAAATATATATGAAAAATTTTTACTCAAAAAAGCTGAACTTTAAAGGCGCATAACTTTAAAATACGAGCTAACTTTTTAAAACCCTTTGGGGGTTTTGGTCTACTGATGTTCTACTATCACTTCCTGTTGGTCTCATTCGGGAAAGATTTAATGACCCGAAATTTGATGCACAGTGTAACCTGAATAAGCATAGGGTTAATATTAGAGGCGCAACTGAGAGTCAAAATTATTACACTCTTCCATATTTTATGGCTGACATAACAACAAAATTCATTGATTTACATATATTTTGTTGTTGAAATACTTAGAATTTTGACATAGGATTATCATTCAAAAATACGTTTTTTCTGTTTTTAACTATTTTTACAGATTTCAAACAGCTTCTCACAAATCGAACACAATGATTTTTTTAATTTGGACAGGGTCAGTAGTAAAATAAAAAAGGTTTAGACTTATTTTTAACAAAAAAAAAATTAAAAATAGTTTAAAATATTAAATCAAAAAATTTTCCGTACCCAATAAATAAATTTACATATGTATTTAAAAAAACATATTATGATGTAGTAAGATGTCTTTAATGTTGAATGTGGTATCTTTTAGCAGCAAGTACGTCTGTTAAGCGATTTTTCATCTATAAAGCCAGCTTTTTTGTAGTTTCTGCATCCACCATTCTTGAACGATGACATATTTTAAAATATTAGTTATTTTATGCTGGCGAATTTTTTTCTTCAAAATTCCAAAAAAAAATTTGGGACACTCTAACCAATGTATTACCTATTCCAGAGGTATGTCCGAAACAAGTAATCTTAAAATGTTCACTAACGTATAAACATATTGTTACGAAATTGTACTTAAATTTAAATATAACTGTTTGAACGGCCAGTTTAAAGTTGTATAATGCTTCTCAAACAGCAGTACCTCTCACACTGTATCATATCTTGCATAAAAGCTTTGAGTTAAACATTGTTTGCAAGTATGGCAACACTAAATGGTTAATGATTAATATCGAAAGCTCTAGAATCCGAATTTTCTAGTTTGAAGATCATTGTAGAAATAGCTTTCGAGGTGTTAATGCAGCGTATATAAATTGGCCGTGAGAACACCAAATGAATGAGTCTAATTTGAAACATCGTTAAGTAAATACATCAACTACCAGTGTATACTTGTACATTATAAAGTGTGTGTATTTCTGCGGATTTATAAACGTGTATAAAAACATTGAGTGACTATTTTAAACTGTTGTTGTTGTACATTTTAAATAAATTAAGAGTTGTTACAATTTTTAACTACTAAACGGCTTTTATTTGCAATCAAAAGTATTCGGTTTATTTAAAGGAAATAAATCCCCTTTTTAAAAAGGTAAAAACGTAACAATATGTTTGTGGGTGATTACACAAAATGTTTATCATTTCAGTTTTTAGTTAGAAAAGTGTGCTGTATTTCCAAATGTCAAGCCAATGGCGATATATTAGCAGTAGGGTATTCAATTAATCGGGTTTCTGGTTTAATCGGTTAATCGAGCAAATAATTAATCGAGGTTTAGATTTATTCGGTTAATAATCGGTTAATTTAAAATTATTCGATTAACTGAATAATTTATATTTTCATTTTAAATTGAAAATACAACAACGAATTTTGTGTACAAAAACATAAAAAACAGCAAATAAGGTATTTGAGATCATTTTTACAAACATATCGCCTATTTGCTGCAACAACGTCATAACTCAAAATCCCTGTTTTATGAACTGAGTAATACAAAATATACGCTGTTCTATAATATTTCATATAGTTTCATCAGTTTTCAAAAAAGTCAATTATTTTTTGTGTGTGAGAGTGTTTTTTTGTTGTAAACATCAAAATTAAAATTCATGTTTTCTAGTATATTTAATAAGTGAAAATTTGGTTAAATACAGATTAGAAAGATATTAACATCTACTGTTTATATTTCTGAAATCGCATGATTTGTTGAAAATTTATTTAAGAAATTTTTTGAATTATGACGTTGTTGCAGCAAATGTGCGATGTGTGAGTTTTTTAGGATTTTAGTGAGATCTTCTGAAATAATCTTTCAAAAAATAATATAATTTTAACGATTTTTTTCTTTAGATTTAATAAAACTTTTCTTGGAAAAAAAACTCTCTCGCTGATTGTATATGTTGGAGAAATCAAAAGAATGATAAAGAATATTCCTTTTTGGATTGTTTTAGATTTTTATTAATTTAATAGTTTCGTTTAGTTATGATAAAAGACTCATTTCAAAAAAAAGTTTCGTCTATACATGTAAATACAAAGTTTCAAATACATACATGTAAATTAAATATGTCAGTTGTCATACATACATACTCACTAATCATGTTTAAAAAATATCTAAGTTTAATTTGAAATTTGTATTTGAATTGAAACGGAAAAATAAATACAAAAAAGTGCAAAAAAAAAGGAATTTCGGTTAATCGACACAAATTAATCGGTTTATTTGTTATTTGAAAATCGGCAATTTCAAATTATTCGAACAGTTAACCGTCCAAAATTAATCGGTTAACCGATTAACGGTTAATCGATTGAATACTCTAATTAGCAGTGAGGCTATGTTTAACTAATTTCAAGAACGTTTGCTAAATGGCTGAAATTTGCTGTGTCAATACAAGTATTTGGCTACAAAAATAATTTAGGCTCCGTAGGCTAATCCGCCTCCGTTTTGTGCACGAAATTTCTCACATCATGTACCATGCTAGTCATAATGGTGGACGGAAAAGAATGCAATGCTGCAAATGACACAAAATCCACAATAAGGTGTTACATTTGAGGCTAAACGTCAAAAGATTTTAACACGTAGCAGAAGAATGTTCCTCTAAACCCTGATGCTTTATATTTTGGATAATCGAATTCAAAAGTGGCAAGGAATGATCGACGAAGAAAAATTACTTCTTTAAGAAAGTAAGATAATCATAAAAAAATAACGCCTGAATATAATATTGGAAGCAATATCTCTTGTGTTTGTAGATGCCAGAGGTAATATCGGGTTAATGAGAAGAGACTTGCGCAACTAAATTGCCTAGTGTGAAAGGGGTCATATTGCTAGCGGGAATTGCATTAATATTGGCGGTACTGTAATAAAGCAAGCAATCTTGCCAATTGCACAATTGTCGGAAGAAGCTGCTGATGCCACAAATAAGCCGTGCAGATTATATAGTACGAATTATTGGAGGAAATTCAGCAGAAGCGATACAAATAGAGAAGTCCGCAAAAATCACGAAACAATAGAAAAACTATTTCATCAGATAATATTAAACTACTCCTTACTGACACTTATAAAGCTTATAATGATAATAATTTTAATTAGTTTTACATTTTATTTAATGTAAAGTTTTTAAATAATGTAAAATATATATATATATATATATATATAGAAAAAAATTAAATAAAACTAATTCTTCTACTGTACGAAAGGAGAGGGGTTAAAAACATAATAACATAGATACAAAACAAATGACAGTTCTAAAAAAAGTAATATAGAACCGTATGGTTATTTTGACGTTCTACAACAGGAAAAGGCAAATGATGGGCGCCACGTTTTTCATTTACTCTTCTTATACGTACGTGTGTACACGCATTGTAGAGAAATAAACAACTTTAATCAGCCCGGGTTTTTTAATTTGAAATCCCGGGATTTTCTAAATCCGGATTTTCATAAATAAATAGGGAAAATTATCATTTGTGTATCACACATAGAGATGTCCCGTTCCCGAAAATCCGGTAGTTTTCGAGATTTCTTAAATCCCGAAGCCCGGGTTTTTTTTAATCAGAAATCCCGGGATTTTCTAAATCCCGTTTTTCATAAATAAATAAATAAATAAATAGGGGAAATTATCATTTTTGTGCAAGTTCACGCACCAAACGCAATAAAGTTTTTCATTCAATTTTTTCAATTATTTTGAAAAACAATATATTTTATTTTAATAATAACTGCGGACATACTTCAAAAGATAAATTTTAAATAAGGGAAGTATCCCTTACATTTTCAAAAAAAATATGAAATTATTTATATAATTTTTCAGAGAAAAAAAATTGGTTTATTTTAGAAATTGGAGTTGGTGCGTGATGTTTTTGATTCCAAATGACCTAAAATAATTATTTTCATTACTAATACAACATTGGCCATCACGTGGTGGTATGCCAAAAATTTCGCCAAAATTAGTTATATACCTAATGTTCATCTAATGGTGTTTTTTTTTTCTAAAAAAAATTATGCCTTATAAATGTGTAATATTATTATCATGTTACACACACCCTTGCAAAGTGAAACATTTTTTTCTATTAGAATGGAACAAAATAATTTCTGGATTTTACACTTAACACTAATGTATATTTAGCGTGCCAAATATTGAATGAATTTCGTATTAAAAAACGATATTTAACACTGTTAAAGCGACTTCCGACATTCAATTGTGTGTGTTTGTCAACAGCATTAACAACACTGATTTTCAATAATAGAAATCAGGTGTTAGTCCCCTTTTACAATGCAGAAATTGAAAGGCAGACATTTTTCTCATTCTCTTTTGAACTAACCTAAACCTGTGTAATACACACTCTACTTCTTGAACCCCTCGCCCACAAACTTCGTCTGTCTGCCTTTCAATTTCTACATTGTAAAAGTAGACTTACTCAATTACAAAAAAGTACTTAACGCAGTTGCAAAAAAGGGTATTAGCTCACCCTGAAATATAATTTAGGGTGAAATATGTAACATATTTACCAATTATTTATGCAACATATTTGGAAAGGAAACCGACAACTTTTCGCATGTTTGCATACATTTTTAGATGGAACATACCCCTGCGCCAATGGTAACATAAATGGAAAATTTTTCTCAGAAAAGAAAACACCATAAGTTATTAAACGCAACGCCTGCTACATCATAGTTAATAAAGGAAAGCGGTATTTTTGGTTTTCCTTAAATGGGGCTCCGGAAATCAATTCTTCACCTTTTTTTGTAAGTAATCTAACAAAACTCAATTAAAATTCACTTCAAACGAAATTGATTTTATCTCAGATGAGGAGCTCGAACAAAATAATATTATTAATAAATGCAAAGGCCCTCAAATAACCATAACATAACCAAATTATAATATAATTTTATTTCTGAAGGAACAAGAGAAAAATACTTGCAGATTTGTTATAAGTATTTGCAAACAGTTTTACCAATATGAAAGATGGAATGTGAAAGATGTTTTTCGGCAGCAGCATATGTCGGAAACAAAATACTGTTACGTTTTAACCTCTTCAAAACGTTGGTTTATTTCCTTTAAATAAACCGGATACTTTTGATTGCAAATAAAAGCCGTTTAGTAATTTAAAAATTGTAACAACTCTTTATTTATTTATTTAAAATGTACAACAGCATTAGCAACAATCATGCTACTTTTAAATCAGCCGTTAAAATCGTTATATTTGAATTCAAGTACAATTTCGTAACACTGCTAACCGCTTAAGCCTGTTCGTCCCGAATAGGCATAGATTCACTTCTCCCATAGGCAGCTAGTAGTTTCAGATGTTCAACCTTAATTCCCGATATCGGTCTTCCACATTTCCGTATTCTATAAACCATGTCGTCCAATTTCTTAACTACCCTATGCGGTCCTTCTTTAATTTGGATGACAAACTCTTATTACGTTGCGAGCTATATCTGGTTTTCATTTGGTCATTTGTCATTTTAATTCGTCTCCGAACGAGTTCATGCATTTCTTTTTCTGCTGAAGCACCTTCACCCATCTTGGAACCCGGCCTGCGGGACAGACCAATCACTCCAACAGGAACCATTCCGTCGTTGCACTATTCAACGAGGGCCTCCATTGTTACATGGCCACTTCTCACATCCGCTGGTTCCAACACCAACAAACCATTGTCTATACAATCTTCCACTTCCTCACGGGCCCATACCAAATCCTCTCCCTCAGTGCTAGCTCTTTTTAAAGGTGGTCCTTGTAATGCTTCTTGATTCGACTGCTGGTTGTTTCTTAGCGGTGAAACATATCTGGTTCGCTTTCTTGGTGCTCTGCAGTTTCGCTGAATGTGACAAATTTTACCACAGTTATAACATTTAATTTGGCTTTACTTTGTTTCTCATTTAAAGCCTCTAAAACTGCCTCTTTTTGACATTGAACATTATTCAATTTTGTTTCTAAGTCCGACACCTTTTTATCAATGCCCTCCACTCTGCTGTTAATAACATCAGACTTTCTGAATTTTTATATCTGTGGCTCTAGAAGATTCTTGTAGTTTTGCTAGAAGTTTATCGGAGTTTACTCTGAAAGTTTCTTTAACTTCAGCTAACAGCTTCTCGTTGTTTACTTTAAACATTTCTCGAACTTCTCTAGAATTTGCCTGAACTTCAGCTTAAACTTCCTTCAATTTTTCCATCATAGCAGCAAACATTGTGCTTAAATCCATACTGCTTGTTGTTGCACGTGCAGAAACTTCCATTTCTTCTTTATACTCGAATTCATAAGTTCCAATGTCAATATTACGCCGCTTAAATTCATCTATGAGCCTTCTCTGCAATTCTGCCTTGTTACCTGTTGTTGGTAGCTCCAACTTACTCAATTCTTTCTTGAATTGTTCAACTTTTAGTTCTTCAAACTTCATGCTTATTATTTTGGAATCCCACTTCTGACACCAATTGTTACGTTTTAACCTTTTCAAAACATTGGTTTATTTCCTTTAAATAAACCGGATACTTTTGATTGCAAATAAAAGCCGTTTAGTAGTTTAAAAATTGTAACATCTCTTTATTTATTTAAAATGTACAACAACCACAGAATTAAATAGTCACTCAATGTTTTTTTATACACGTTTATAAATTCGCAGAAAAACAGACACACTTTATAATGTACACGAATTCACTTGAAAAATACAGCACACTTTAAGGCACTCAGTTGATGTTTATTCGAATAGCGTCTCTGATAAACTCACTAACGACTGCAACCTCTGCCACTATTTATAATACTGCGATCTGCACTCTAGATTGCTCTTTAACTGTCTTGAGCTTTCTAATACATACGCCATATGTGGTGTACTTTCTACAATGTTCTTTAAGTGAATATTCGAATTCGAATATACGGTCGCAGCAAACAGCGTTGCCATACTTACGATCAATGGTCAACTGAAAGCTTTTATTCAATGTTAGTAATGTCCACAGATATGTTACAGATTGCTATTACAGCACTGCTATTTGAAAGCATTATGCTACTTTTAAATCAGCCCTTAAAATCGTTCTATTTGAATTCAAGTACAATTTCGTAACAATACTTTATTATTATATCTTCTTATATAACGTACTTTATTTATGAATGTATGCTTTTTAGTGTGTAATAAAAATTAATTGCTAAATAAAAAATTTACATTCAATTGTAAAGACATAATTATGTACGTTTCTTTCTTATAATTTTCGGAATTCGGGACCCCGCACAGAGGGATGGTCGTAGAGAGCTGAAATTTGGCAACGAGAATTATATAGACCAAACTAAGAGAAAAAAAATAAAATTTTATAAAAATCGATCACGCCCACTGCTCATACAATCCAAATCGATTTTTTCGCATAAAATTTTTCCTATCCAAGTAAAAGTCTAGAAATTTGGTACATATATTTTTTGAAACAAAAGAAGAAAGCATGCCGAGTTTTAAAAATCGGCCATACCCACCGCCCACGAAACCCATACATAGATAAGAATTTTTTTGATATTTCGTTTATTATTCGACAAAAATTTTTAAGTTTTCATCCTGTTCCGAAAACTATTTTTTTTTTTTAATCGAAACAAGGCACTCCCAACTTTCATTTTATTAAAAAACAGCTTGGGGGAAGTGGGGCTACATTTTTTTCCATGGAAAATCAAAAATAAAAGAATTTTTAGAGACTTATAGATTTGGGCATATCTTCCTAACGGTTTATGATATCCCCATAATTTTTTTTTATTTATGGAGTAATGTTATATTTTTCAAATATATTAAAGGTAAATGGTATTATTAGGAAAATTATACATATATAAACCACTGAATTGCGTGAAAATGTAAGTAAATTTTAGCTTAACACCCTTGCATGAACATTACTTAAATTTTTTAAAAATAAAATGAAATTTTTCTTAAAACTGTAAGTGTGCATTTCATCTTTAAGCATTTCTCTACATCCCCGAACAATAATGCGCATTTCACTGGTTGTGTTGAATAAAAGACTAATTTTTCGCAGTTAGTCGTTTTAAAATTCTGTAAGCGAAATTAATTATTTTTATTTTATTATGAATTTTAAATACATTTTAGATTTTACCTTAGTTCTTTCTTCTTGTAAATTTTTGACAATTTGTTCTTTAAGTGGCGGGGTATTTTAGTGTTTTGTTATTGTGTAAAGATAAAACTAAAAGATTGACATGGTTGTAAAAGTGGGGTCTATTAATTTTAACACTTGTAATTTTTTGTTGTATAACAACTGTCGGTAACAATTCTCCCCCCAGTAAGGCGCTGAATAAATGTTTTTACTCCCAATTATTGCCGACATCGAGAACAGCTAATTTTACTGCTGGTCGCTCTATGACACCACTTTTAGTTTTAACTTTGGCCCGTCTGACCTGACGTCCACTTCAAGTGGTTTAACACGTTGGGTCCATTTAGAACGTCGAGTCAATGTTGGAAGGATTTCCTTTACAAATCGTTTCCAAAACATGTTTGTAAAAACCTCACTTTGTAGTAGACACATTTTATGATCGATGTTTTCAAGATTACCTAATGGTTTTATGCCATCTGAGCTACCTAAAAGGAAGTGATTTGGGGTAAGAGCTTCCTGATCCTCAGTTTCCAGGGATACATATGTTAGGGGTCTTGAATTTACTATTAACTCCACTTCCATCAAGGAACTTCTAAGGCTTTCATCAGTAAATTTTTGTGATGGAGATATTTTATACAAAACTGTTTTTACTGACCGCACTAATCTCTCCCATGCTCCCCCATATGGGGTGCGGCTGGAGGATTAAATTTCCATAGTATTCCCTTATGTGCCATTTCAGTTTGAACATCATTAAATTTTATTTTTGTAAATTCCTCTTTTAAAATACGATCTGCTCCTCGAAATTTTGTACCGTTATCACTATAAATTTCCGCAGGTGTGCCCCGTCTTGCAATGAAATTTTTAAGAGCCATTAAAAATGAGTCGGTTGAGAGGGTATGTGCTTTTTCGATGTGTATAGCTCTTACAGTGAGGCACGTAAATATAACACCCCATCGTTTTAACGATTTTCTGCAAAATGTAACAACTATTGGGCCAAAATAATCTACCCCGACAAAAGTAAAGGTCCTTTGAAAAGATCCAAGCCGCGCAGGTGGAAGTGGTGCCATTTGTGGTGAAACTGGTTTTGCTGCATCAATTTTACATTTTTGGCAATTTCGCCGAACTATTTTATATACTACTCTCAATTTTACTATGAAATATGTTTGGCGAATTTCGTTTATTACTGTCTCGTGATTTTGATGGTGATACGCAAGATGATAACTCAAGACTATAAGTTTTGTTAAATGATGTTTACTTGGCAGTATAATGAGGTCACGTTGATATCCACAGGCTGGGGTCGCGTATTTGGCTCGGTTTTTTACTTAAATTATGTCGCCATCATCAATATAAACGTTCAATTTATGAAAAGCACCGGCCTTTGAATTTGGCCATCCATTTCGAATGGCAGCATATTCATCAGGAAAACTTGACATTTGGGCTGTTTTAAAAATTACCTTTTTTGCTTTACTAAAATGCGATGCATTCAATTGAACCATTAGATTTTGTTTATGTAGCACTTGTTGTTTAAGTTCAATAAACATTATCCAGTTTGCAACAGCTCGGTAAAGCCTAAACCAGCTAAAAAATATTCAAAATTAATAGGTAATGCCATCGACTTCCGAGCATGAATATTGAGATATCGAGGACGAATTTCTGATATAATATTTTGATGCATATTTGACGAGACCCCTACTGTGCTTTTTTGCCATTCATTTTCATCAAGTTTTAACCAAGAAGGGCCTTCAAACCACTCCTTATAATTATCTACTGCAGGTCTATATTTTGTAGCAAAATCTGCAACGTTCATTGCACTTGGCACCCACCTCCAATCAGAAACATTTGTAAACTTTAAAATTTCCGCAACACGAAACATCACAAACTGCTTAAATTTTTTCGGGTCTCCACTTAACCATAGAATGGTTATAGAATCGGTCCACATAATTTTTCGCATCAATTTAATTTTGTGACAACTTACTGTGTTCATAAGTCTTGCACCTATTACTGCGGCTTGCAACTCGAGTCGAGGTATGGATAAGGGTTGAAGTGGGGCTACTTTTGATTTAGCTGCTACCAGACGTATTTCCACCTTACCGTTAAGTTCTATTCGAAAATATGACACGGCTGCATAAGCATTCTCACTGGCGTCAACGAATGTATGGAGTTCTGCTATATACTTATGATGTTGTAGGGATATAGAATAGCATCGTGGTATGGAAACAGCATCAATTGTTGGCAAAAATTTTCGCCAATTTTTCCATTTACAAAAAATGACACCATTAAGGGCTTGGTCCCAATCCAAAGCAGATCGCCATATTTCCTGAAGAATAGATTTTAAATATGACATAAAACATGTAACAAACCTTAAAGGGTAGAAAACGGACATTAAAACCTGAAGTAATTCCCGTTTTGTAGGCACTATTTCACCATTCAGGATAGGTCTACGAAGTCGTACAAACATCAAATTAATTTTAAAAATATCATTTTTAGGATCCCAGTAGAGGCCAAGAATTTTTTCAAATTTAATAGAATTTTGATTATTTTCGAAAGATTTAGTTTTATTGCTACTGGTTTCACCTAGTACTGTTAACACTTCAACTGAATTTGAAGACCAATTACGCATTTGAAATCCTCCTTTTGCATGAACTTCTCTTACGCCTAAAGCCAACTGAATTGCCTCCTCGATGGTATTTGTTGAGTCGATAAAATCATCGACATAATGATGTTGAGTTATGGCATCAATTACTTTTTGATTACTACCAAATATTTTTGCATTTTTGTCTCGAATATAATGTGACATACATGGCGAACACGAGGCACCAAATGTGAGGACGTTAAGCTGGTAAACCACTATTGAATTTTTATTGTCCCACCATAAGAAACGCTGGGCACTAGCGTCTTCCTTTCTAACCTTTATGCGGTGGAACATTTCTGCAATATTTCCACACACGGCAATGGCACCAATCCGAAAATTAAATAAAATATTCATTAGTGGCATTAGATAATCAGGGCCCTTTAACAGGAAGACATTAAGGGCAAAATCACCAGACTTGGCAGCTGCGTCCCATACGAGTCTAATTTTGTCAGGTTTATGTGGGTTTTTTAACGATAAATGTGGGTAAGTACCATACAAGACCTTTAGTTTGTTCTAATATTTCAATTGGAAGTTGCTCTGCATAACCCTTGTTTTCCAAATTAGCAATTTGTTGACTTAAAATTTCGGCAAGTTCCGGGTTTCGAGCTGCTTTTCGTTTAATACGTAGTAAACGTTTAATGGCTGTGGGTAAACTGTTTGGCAACTTTGGAGAGTCAGATTTCCATAACAGTCCAACTTCGTATTGACCTTCATGAAATTTACACGTTTTATCTAAAGTGTTTAAAGCTTGTTGATCCTCCTTAGACATTGGCATCCTGTCTGGAGATGTTATGCCAACATTTTCGTCTACAAGAAACTGCTTTACAACGTCATGAAGTTCTTCACAGTTGCATTTGTGGAAGTTGAGTCTATTACCTGCTTTAGAATCTCCACCAAAAAGCGTCCAACCTAGTCTTGTTTTTGTCTTGTTTTTGAGGCTACTGGTTGTTGCCACCCTCCTTCTCTAACATTAAGAGATGAAATTAAATTTGGATTGTTTACACCTATAATCATGGAAGGAACTACGTCTTTATAGCTTTCTAGTGGTATATTTTTGAGATAAGAGTATTTCTTTTTAATATCAACCACATTCATTTTTTACAGTGTATACGTTTTTAACAGGAAAAATTTTAGAGCTGGGTTTGGCGGATGAAATTTTTAAATCAAATCTTCTGGAGTCTTCTTCAAAACGCGAAACATCACCAGTCCATAGGATACATAGTGGGTCGTTCGTACTTTTTACGTCTAAAGAATCAGCTATTTCTTGCTCTAAAAGTGTTAGGGTTGATCCATCATCCAGGAGTGCGTATATTGTAATCGATTTTTTGTAACCGTTCAGAGTAACTGGCACAATGCGATAAAATAATTCTCCCTTTGTGATTATTAACAGTGCCGCCAGATGGTTGATCTTCAGGGTGAAGCAATGCATTGTGAAGTACTTTACAACCGTCAACTCCACACGGCTTTTTAAACCAGCATCTACGCCGATGTATGCCTAAGCAAATGCGGCATAAGTTATTAAGATTTACAACGTCCCATTTATCAGCTGTGGATAAATCCTTGAACTTTAAGCACTGAGTCACTTTGTGGGGTTCATCGCATACTACACACTTTCTCCGGTTCTCCGTAGTAGCAGCTGTGTGGGTGTTAAGACGCCCTTCTCACTTGGATGACTTAGAATCATTACAGGATTCAAATACCGGGACGGTTACTCTACAGGCTTCAGCTATCATGTATAGCTAATTGGAAAAATCTGCCAAATTTGGGTGCAACAAATCCTTAGAAAATAACGCCCATTGCAGTATAGTGTCTGATGGTAATTTGTCAACTAATTCCTGTAAAAGAGTCGGATTAATTAAATACTCTTCTAATTGTGAGGCTCGGATAGTTGCACAAAGATTTTTACTGCAAAGGCGAATTGTATCATGGATTCAAATTTTCCTCTTGGCAGTGTAAACTTACGTACTTCATCAATTAAGTTTTTAATTATATCCTCGGGTCTACCGAAGTACATTTTTAATGTTCTTATGATGTCTGGTACCATGTCCGGCAACATTAAACAGTTACGGACAGGTTCCCGTGCCTTACCGCGTAAACAATTTTGCAACCTAATAAGGTTCTCCTCGTTGCTATATCCAGCAACACGGTTGCTTTGCTCAAATGCACTTAAAAATATTGGCCATTCCTTTGGGTCTCCATTAAACACTGGCAAATCCCTTGAAATACATTGTCTGGCCACAAGTTGTGTAGTGGCTCACTACTATTTTCACAATTATTTGTTTTTTGTTTATTATTGTTGTTTTTATCACCAAATATATTATTAAAATGACAATCCGTCATCTGTTTATTTTGATGTGTGATGTCATAAGTACATTGATTGACATGGGGTATGTTCACTGTATAACCCTTTGTACATTGGCAGTGTTGATTAATTAGTGCACAGTGGTTTAGAAACTTTTTTTTGGAAATAATTCGGTATCTCGGGAACTATTGGAGATATTATTACAAAATTTCACATGGTTAGAGCTGAGGTGTTTTTGAGTTGAATTACATTTGTTCAGCTTCCTAGGGGTAATACGGGCCAGTTTGTGTCCCCTCAAAGTTGGTCACCTCGGGTCTCAAAATTTTTAAAAAAATCCCCAAAAATTCATTTATGATCCGAATGAGCTGAAATTTAAAATATAAATATTCCTTGAGAAGATCTACAAAAAATACGCTTACATGTGTAGGTTATCTCCTTCAGTTGAAGAGATATTTAGGTTTATTTTTTTTTAATTTTGCTCGATTTTTTTTTGGTTTTTAGATATGGCGGAGGGTCGAATTTTTTTTTCAAAATATCAGCTATATTGGCAATAAAATTCTAAATAAAATAAAAAAAACTTGGTAACAGTTATCTCGTCCGTGTAAAAAGTTACACGCATCCAAAGTTGGAACATGTAAAATGGGCCTAATTTTTTACGATTTTTCCTAAAAAAGTCCCTATATTTTTTCTTTTGTAGAAACAAATTTTCTTTTGGACTATATACAATTTTTATATTTTCCGGAAAGAAAACTTAATGCAAAAGCATGTAAAGTAAAATTGGGCTCACTTAAGCGGACACAGTATCCCCCAGACCTATCCAAACTTGGACAATTTTAAAAAAAATATTTAGGTTTCAGTAAAAAATTCTAAAAAGGCAAAGCACCGATCCTCGAAAAAGTTCCGTATTTGTATAACCCTATATGTTGTTTAAATACTTAGAAAGTTGTTTTACTATCACACGGTAAATAGCGTCACAGTATGCACTTTTCTAAAAAAAAACTCAGTTTTTGGAACACATTTTCCCCGTTTTAGGAATTTCGGTATTTGAAAATAAAAAATGTCAAAAATTATAATGTCATTAATTTAAGGACATTTGGATCTAAATTAGTTCCCAATTTTGTTATGATATCTTTAACCGTTAAAATTTTACATTAACTCAAATTTTATATTTTTCTTCATGGAAAATCACCATATTATAATTTTTTTAGTTTTTAAGGTAAATGACGTTCAAAAAATTAATTAAATTCTTTAATTTTATTAAAATATGAATCTACAAGTCCTAAGGTTTTTACCAATATCAAATACTTATATAAAAGGCATATATCTACTACTCAGAAGCTCCACAAACCTTGCCGCCTTTGAAAAATTCGAACGTTTTTTCATATATTGCATGCAAAATGTGTATACTTACATATTAAATGTAACTAATGAATTCAAACGTATACTGACCTTAAAGAAAAGTTGGTATAATGCATTTTTCGCAGTAAAAACAAATAATATTTATTTTCGTGTAGGTTAATCTTCATTTAGATATATATTATTTGAACATTTTTATCCTTATATTGTAGACCATAATATAGTATTTGGGCCAGTGTGTATTCTATGTAAATTGTTTTTGCAGAGTTATAAAATTTATTGAACACGATTTTTATTTTTTTTAATGTACCTATCATAATTTCTAAAATTTTTTACCTACAATAAATTAGTTTATTAGGTAGAATAAAGGTTGCATTTATTACATAAACTACAGGTGTGAGGTGTCACAGTGGGCACTTTTAGGTGTTAGGTAGGCTACACATTATGCCCCTACAATTCCCTATTTAGTTATATGGATTTTCACTTTTACCTGTAGATTTAACATATGAATGAATTATAAATATAGAAGAAAATATTATTATTTATTCTACCTATGTGAATATTTTTTGATATATAAATTAATATTTTTTAAAATATTCATCATTATTTTTTAACCGTCATTGCTTTAACATTTAACTTTGCTGCGTTTTGTGGGAGACTCCGAAAACCTTGAGAGCCGAAAAAATACAAACGATATGTTGAAATTGAAAACCAATCGAAAATTATTAATACCGAAGTAGATAAAGTAAATAATTTCATCAAGCTATTTGAGTTGAAGATGAAGTCTGTTAACTACAATATACGAAGATTTCAATCCAAATTTGCTACTTGGTTAGAATGTTTTATTGAAATAAAAACAACTAATGCAGGAGCCCCCTGTAAATCATACGAAGACCTGGGAGACAAATCTAAAAAAAATGAGGCTATCAGATATATTATCTACCCATTCGGATGCTGAAGTCAAGGATTCTTTTAAATAAGTGCTGAGAAGAAATAAGCAACCTGCTGAAGCAACACAAATAGCAGACATTCTTCCTGATGCATCACCGAAACGTCTAAAGCGAATAGTTAAAAGTATTCCAACACCTTCTCCAGAGTCAGAATTTTCTGAAGATGAAGCTATTGCCCTTATGCTGGAACTAGGACTCAGTAAAAATAAATACATTAAACTAAGGAAGGCATTATCTGATAAGGGATGTTCGATTCTACCAGGATATAATGCATTATGGGATACGAAGAAGACTATTATACCATCGCCAATTGAAGTAACTAATGATGGAGCAATAGTTGAATTGCCTGCAATCCTGGAAAATACAGCTATAAGACTTCTTGCAACATTTTCGAGAAACCAAGCGAAGGAACTTAATAAATCCAATTTAACACTAATATGCAAATGGGGATGTGATGGCTTATCAACATTGCCGGAATACAAACAAGTATCTGGAACACATACTACTTCTGGCTACAAAAGTGTCTTTATGGCATCACTGGTTCCACTGCGCCTAAGGAATGATTCAATTGTTGCCTCGACATCAGCCAATAGTATCAACTATGTATGGAGAAACAAAACCCCTGGATCTAAAGCTTTCTGTAGACCAATCAGATTTCAATATCTCAAAGAAAATAAGTCAGTTACAAAAGACTGGGTTGATAGCATTAATCGCTCAATAGAAAATTTGCATCCCCTTTGTATTGAAATCCATGGTTACTATATTAACATACAGTTCGAGCTTCAACTAACGATGATTGATGGAAAAGTATGTAATGCAATAACGGAAACAGATTCCGCGTGGAAATGCTTTTTATGCGGAATGAAAAAATCTGAAAATTTCTGACGATACCCCAAGTACGACATCAATTAACAAAGATGTACTTCAATTCGGAATATCTCCCCTACATGCAGGGATACGCTTTTTAGAACACATGCTTCACATTGCATATGATCTAAAATACAGAAGCATACCTGGAAACCAAACGAAGATGGTTAGAAATAACAAAGAACTCATGGAAATGAGAGCAAACGAAAAACGGAGAATTCAAGAAGAGTTTAAAGAGATAACTGGCTTAAATATAAACAAACCACTTATTGGATACGACAGTACAAATGATGGGAATACGGCAAGAAGGTTTTTCCAAAATTACGAAATGACATCGACAATATAGTCCCAAAGAAAATTTGTTTATACAAAAGAAAAAATATAGGGACTTTTTTAGGAAAAATCGTAAAAAATTAGGCCCATTTTACATGTTCCAACTTTGGATGCGTGTAACTTTTTACACGGACGAGATAACTGTTACCAAGTTCTTTTTATTTTATTTAGAATTTTATTGCCAATATAGCTGATATTTTGAAAAAAAATTCGACCCTCCGTAGGGCCGCCATATCTAAAAAACAAAAAAAAATCGAGCAAAATTAAAAAAAAAATAAATAAACCTAAATATCTCTTCAACTGAAGGAGATAACCTACACATGTAAGCGTATTTTTTGTAGATCTTCTCAAGGACTATTTATATTTTAAATTTCAGCTCATTCGGATCATAAATGAATTTTTGGGGATTTTTTTAAAAATTTTGAGACCCGAGGTGACCAACTTTGAGGGGGCACAAACTGGCCCGTATTACCCCTAGGAAGCTGAACAAATGTAATTCAACTCAAAAACACCTCAGCTCTAACCATGTGAAATTTTGTAATAACATCTCCAATAGTTCCCGAGATACCGAATAATTTCCAAAAAAAAAAGTTTCTAAACCACTGTGCGGTGGTCTAATTGATGCAACATCATTATTTATTATATTAGACTCCGCCTGTAGCAGTTGTGTCTGCGAATTATCGACTTGTTGGTGGCAGTCATCATCGTCAGCACGTAGTAAATCATACTTACGCCGCAAATACTCTTCTTTCAAGCGCATTTCTTCCTCTAGCTGTTGTAATTTCAATTGAGTCTTACTGGTCGCCATACCTGTTGTGACTTGTGGGATCTGTGAGATAGTTTGTGGTGGTCGCTGTTGTAGAAATTCCTCAATAATTTCTAATCCGAAGATGGGTTTGATGGATTGAGGTTATGTGTGCCATTGTGTTGCCCGATACCAATAGTACATTGTTGACACCTCCATAAAAATATATCGGAATTATCATCGATATTACAGCAGCTTTTGTGATAGCTGTA
Organism: Calliphora vicina; assembly: GCF_958450345.1. Classification (NCBI taxonomy): domain Eukaryota; kingdom Metazoa; phylum Arthropoda; class Insecta; order Diptera; family Calliphoridae; genus Calliphora; species Calliphora vicina. The sequence continues at coordinate 90,529,163 of NC_088783.1, read as the reverse complement.
AAGACATTTAGAACAAGTAACCATATTTTAATCGTCCGGGTCAGTACATAACACGCAATTGTACACTGAGGTTGGGTTGTATTGCGCCATATTTTTATGAGTGTAAGAATTTTAAATAAATTGTTGAATAAAAGGCTAAGTTGTCGTTAGTCGTTTTAAAATTCTGTAAGCGAAATTAATTATTTTTATTTTATTATGAAATTTAAATACATTTTAGATTCTACCTTAGTTCTTTCTCCTTGTAAATTTTTGACAATTTGTTCTTTAAATGGCGGGGTATTTTAGTGTTTTGTTATTGTATAATGTGTAAAGATAAAACTAAAAGATTGACATGGTTGTAAAAGTGGGGTCTATTAATTTTAACACTTGTAATTTTTTGTTATAAAACAACTGTCGGTAACAGGTTGCTTAGGCCAGATCGCACAGTGGGAGAAAACCCTAATTTAGTGGAACTAAATTCGTATCTTCTAAACGCTTGGCCAAATTAATTTCATTTATATGGAAAAATTGCAGGCAAGGAGGTAAGCTACTAAAGTAATGCAAAATGGGTATTGCTACTTCAGTAGAATGAGCGATAGTGGTTGCTAAACTACACTACCTCGGAAGAAATTCTATACTATTTTCAATTGTAAGAAATTGTTTTAATATATCTTTCAAAAAATTTAAATTATATAAGTAATTTTATTTATAGCAAGTAACTATTTAAATCTATAGATTTTGGACATTTACCCTATTGCCGGCATAGGTCGAAATATTCATATAAAATTAAACTTTTTTTAGTTTTATTAATAAGTTTATAACGAATAACAATTATTAGATATGAAATGATTTTATTTCATTATTATAAATAATTTAGTTATAATTAAACAATGAAATAAAGAGTAATTAAGCTAACTAACACTTGTTACAATTTTGTGAATTTTTATTATGAGGTTTTTAAAATTTATTTAAATTAGTCGTCTTCAGAGTCGTCCAAAAGTTGCCTAACATCTTTCGATAATGGTTCCACTTTTTTATAGCTTGCAGATGAAGTTCTGGACAATGTTGATATAACAAAGCGTTAAAACAAATATATTAATATTTACATAAAACTACAATTTACCTTATTTATTTATGAAAAACGGGATTTGTAAAATCCCGAAAAACCCGGGATTTAAAATTATAAAATCCCGGTGTTCGGGATTTAGGAAATCTCGAACGGGATTCCCCATTTGGCATCTCTACATAAAACGCTTTGCAAATGTTATATTTTTAATCTATATAACGCACTACCATATTTAAAAGGACTCATAATTTTAAGTCAAATTTGGTATATGGGCATTTGTTTTTAGCAACTTGTAAGTAGTTAGAATTACATAAATTTAATTTTTATATAATGTAATTACCAATAACACTTCTTATATACAATCTTAAAAAAATAAGGAACAAATTTAGTACGAGATTTTACATCGTCCCAACGATAATAATTTCTTAAAAAAATTATATAAATTCACCTCGCACTTTTTCGCAGCTAAATTTTTCAGCATATGTAGTCTATAATATAGCCTTGATATTGGTAAAAAAAAATTAAGACTGCATCTCACAGCATTAGTAACTGGCAACCTTCCGAAAATTCAAAAAGTAAAAAAAAAAATTCAATAAGAATATGGCCATTGGTTGTCACAAATAGCGAAAAATATATTTTTATTTTTCTGATTTACCAAGCCTCATATTCCATCCACATAAAAAAAGTAAAAATACAACTTAAAGAAAACCTTGTACTATCCAGCTTAACAACAACTTTGAAACCAATTCTTAATAAAAAAAATTTCTGAAATATTTTTTACATTTAAATAGTTGTCAAAACCAAACCACTGAAGTTATTAATAAATGTTAAATATTTTTAAGTACAGCAACAACTATAGATTGAAACTACATAACAATAAATCAAATATGCGAAAGTTTTTTTTTTATTTTGCGCCACTAAATTGTTTATTTTCTCCCACAGTGGATCGTCAGGAAACCTTTTCCCAAAAGGCTTTAGAAAAACTAAAGATACTATACAAATAAAACACTAGAGTGAATGAGAATTACAGACACTCTAGCTTTATTTGTAAAAATATCAAAGCTTAAACAGAACAGTTGCATTCTTCCTTGGGCCCAATTAATCCTAAAACTATAAAAGAAATCCAGCCTTTAACTCAAAAAACAATTCTAATAATTTTGTCTAGGTTTTTTGCTAAAATGCTACTCTGTGCGACGTCAGATTCATAAAATACTAATATTTAATGTTGAATATAAAGTAAATTTTCTTGAATTTTAAAAATATTTAAATCGTAAATAAGATTATGGGTTTGCTGAATATGGTCAAAATTGGATAACCAAAAGGCCAAAACTTGTGTTTTTTTCTGTGCTCTTTGTTCGAATTCATGATATATACTACATATGTACTTATAATTAGCATTATGATTTAAATTAATATATATATATTTTTTTTTTAGTTGGCATTCGAACTCATGGCATTAACATTCATGAAGAAACCCATCTACAATGGATGTCCGAACACCTAAGTTATCCAGACAATTTCTTGCATTTGGTAATTTGTTATGAAAATGTGTAAATATGTAACTAATTGAAATAAATGTATTAATAAATCAATTCATTTATTTTTTTTTCATGTAATTTAATTTTAATACTATAAAACAGGGGCGCCCACAAGTTCCTTATGGAAGAGTAAACACCAATACATTTACAGAAAAGCAAATTTTTATTCAATATTTGTTGTTGCTAAAACCAATTCATACAAAGAAAAAAGAAAAAAAAACTCACTTTCAACACACACATTTTTAAAATATCATACGATAAACAAAAACAAAATCTACGTGGATGATCGCAGTCGTCAATATTTACCAGCAAAGCATACGAAAGTCTTGTTGCTTTCAACATGCGTGTATTCAGTGAAGAACGACAAAAAAAAAATAATAAGACAAAGTTGTTTGCAAGGCGAATTCATATAAGGTGTACTCATCCCTACAACAAATACAACAATAAAAAAACAACATACCCAATCTGTCAAAAAACAAGTAAGGCGAATTCAATATTAAAGTGGAATTTAACAAAAAACTGGTGTAATATATATTTTTATTGCCTCTTTTCATGTGGAGGATGTTAAAATGTTCGATGATGAGTTCAAACGCGTGGAGAAACAGAAGAAATTGAATATAAAACAACAGAAAAAAATGGACGCATTAAAAACACACACATATATATGGCGCGCACCAACACAAACATAAATTTTGACAGTTTGGATAAAACAGCTGATGATCAGCTGGGCTAATGAGAACACCTTATATGAATTCGCCTTGGTTGTTTGTGTATTTTGTATTGCTAGTGCTGAGTGCTCTAGTGAGTATACAAAACACACAGCCTATAGCTAAGAGCAATTACAAAAACAAAAGAGTACCAAGAGTATAGGGCTTGGGCATGACTGCTATAAAACTTTATTTTTGTTGAATTAAATGTCAAATTAAGTACACGAGAAACAAACATTTCATTAGCTAGTTTATTCAATGATTGAGGTTTAATTCATAAATGTAACTTACAACTAAAGTATAAATGAAATGTAGACAATGGCCCATAATCATAGTCAAAAATAAAGTACATTTTAAGTGAATTAAACTCGACTTTACTTAAGAGTGGACTTTAGGTCTATCATATACAAGTTAAAGTATACTTCTGACGCTGAAGTCGACTCTAAATATAAAACTAGCTGAAGTTGTTTTTAACTCGTTTAACAACAGCATCAGCTGTTCTTCGCCGAGTAAAAAAGTTCGTCACAAAGTAAAAAATGTTTAAGTTACAAGATATTGGTAGAGATTTTGCAGTTATTGAACAGTTATCAATAAAATTAGTACCAAAATATCGTAATTATTATTAATTAATCTTATCTTTTCCATTTTTCCACAATAAACAACTTTCTTTCTTTAGATGTCCCGGTCACTTTTATTTGCTGAATTCACAACAATTTGTATGGTGTATCTTGTATTAAATACAATTTTTGTTTATTAGTTTGTGAACACCCATTGTATATTGTATGAATGTTTTTGAAAGCGTAGTATGTATAACAAGTAGACCGACTCTAATTTTTTTCAAATTACTCTCTCACATATACGGGTACTATGTGTGCTCAGAGAAATTTATAGCTGTAAACCAATACAACTTTTTAAAAACATACAAAATAAAAGTGTATAAGTGTATTTAATTTTTGTATGAAAATTTCCAACATCAAGCTTACACTATTGTATTTGAATTCAATAATACACTCGATACAATGATACAAGGGGCTTTGTGAATTCAGCAATTGTTTACGTTTTTTTGTTTTTTTTAATATTGTATGTCAGCTGTTCAGGGTTGCCACTTGTCTGTTTTTTGTTGGATATTTTATGAAAACATTTTCTACATTTGCGGTGGCACCCAGTTAAAGTCGGTTCAATTTAAAACATACTTTAATTTTGACTATGGTTGCAAATGAATAAAAAGCAGGTTTTTATTTTAAAGTTGATTTTAAAAATAACCGACTTTAGTGTTTGACTATGATTATGGGCCAATGATATTAATAAATAGTAAAGTGTGTGGGTTGTAAAGGTAAACCCTGGGTTATACTAACATACTGCTTCTCAATTCAAATACTTTACATAAAATTATATAATTTATAATGCAAAATATAATTTTTTACATAATTTTCAAATTTTGTTTAAAAAGTGATATTCATCATATTACCGAGTTGTATGTGTTTTTCTTTTCCTATGCATTTAGTAAAGATATCTGCAGTATTTTCATTGGTACTAATATACTGAATAGAAATTTCATTTGACTCGAACTTTTCACGAATGATAGCAAAACAAAAGGTACTTTTTCGCATCTTATCGAAAGTTGGTTCTTTTAGTATTTTTATAATATTTGGATTGAAATCTTCCTGAAACAATCAAGTTAGCAAATTTTTTTACTAATTAAATGGGTTCTAAAAAAAATTGTGCTTAACAAAACGTACAACAATAGTATAAAACGAAAAAAAAATTATTTAATTTCAATGTGTATTAGATCAGGATTAAAAACATTCATTTAAAATATTATCGTTAAAAACATATTTTTTAATTTTGTTTTTAACAAAACGTACTTTTTTCTCTATTTTTTAACAAAAGGTTCTTTTTCCGATATTAAAATGGTATTATCAGGTATGTTCTGCAAATCACATTTTATAAGTGGTTTCAAATCACATAAAAGGTGTTCTGAGCACATAATTTTGTGATTTTAAAACGTTCAGTAAAGTCACTAATGTTTTCAAATCACTTGGTTATTTCTGCGGCTATTACATGGAAAATATTAAAATAAATTAAACCATATCTCCTTTATTAATTTTCTTATAGAATTACTTGTTTTATTAAAAAAACAATTAAAATTTAATAAAACCTTTTCTGCTGTAAAAAGTTTATTTGCTTTTGTGGTTTCAGGTTTGTTTTCAGTTGTCAGCTGTTTATGATTTTCGAAAATACATGAAGCTTGCCAGACTAAAATTTTTTAATGTTTGTCTAAAATATGTTCAATATCTTTAAATTATAGTTTTTGCAAAATTTTTATAAAATGTAACTCCATTGAAGATATAACAGAAGCTCCAGGCATTTTTATACCCTTCACCTTCGTGAGAAGGGTATATATAAGTTTGTCATTCCGTTTGTAATTTCTACATTTTTCATTTCCGACCCTATAAAGTATATATATTCTTGATCCTTATAGATAGCGGAGTCGATTAAGCCATGTCCGTCTGTCTGTCTGTTGAAATCAATTTTCTGAAGGCCCCAGATATCTCCGGGATCTAAATCTTCAACAATTCTATCACACATGCTTTCGAGAATTTTGCTATTTAAAATCAGCAAAATCCGTCCATAAATAACGGAGATATGAGCAAAAATCGGAGACAACCTCTGAAAATTTTATCAAAAAAACACAATTTATTGCATGCTTTGACAAAAAAGCAACAAAACGTATGTTTGGATGTGTATTGGTTTAATTTTTTTTTTTGTGTTTTGTTTCTTTTGGCGTTGTTGTTGTTTTTTATACAACGACACGTATGTTTGGATGTGTGTTGGTTTCATTGCCTTGCGTATTTTTTTTGTTTTGTTATTTTGTTTCGTTTGGCGTTGTTGTTGTTTTTTATACAACAAAACGTAACAGGCACAAATCACACGTGTGATTTTAAAACGGCATGTGATTTGAAATCACGTGGATTACAGAACAGGCCTGTATATCAAACATCCTTAACATTTAATGTGGTGACTTATAGCAGTTAGACGTATCTATTGATAAGTAAGAAACTTGTTACCATTTGCAGGTTCATGAAGTTGGCGGGGGGCGAAATAGATGAAATTTCCCAAAAATTTGAAATATGCGAAAATGTACCTTTTGTTCTGCGGCTCCTCATATACACTGCTGCCAGATCTTTTTCAGCCCTCATCCCCATTTAAATTTTTTTTATCCCCAAAAATCCCCAAATACTCTAAAAATTACCTATTATTGTTGAATTAAATATTATTATATACTTAAATGTGTACATTAGGGATATAACTGATTTTGGCCAAATTTGGCATACCACCACGTGATGGCCAATGTTGTATAAGTAACGAAAATCATTTTTTTAGGTCATTTGGAATCAAAAACATCACGCACCAACAGCAATTTCTAAAATAAACCAATTTTTTTTTCACTGAAAAATTATATAAATAATTTTATTTTTTTTTGCAAGTGTGAGGGATACTTCCCTTATTTGAAAATTTTCTTTTGTAGTATGTCCGCAGTTGTTATTAAAATAAAATGTATTGTATTTCGAAATAATTGAAAATATTCAATGAAAAACTTTATTTCGTTTGTTGCGTGAACATTTTTAAAAACTGCGAAAAAATAATACTGTGGTTTTTTCATATTTTTTAATGCTCTATCCGACTATGCTATGCCAATTTGCATATTTGCAAAAATTGTCAATAGTTATATCCCTAGTGTACATACTACTTTAATTCAAATAATTTAAATACTATTAGCCAATACTGACTATATGAAAAATTTCGATATCAAAGTCCTCCGAATTATTAGCTTTAGAAATTTTATTGTACATTTGAGTTAAAAAGTTTCAACATATCAGGAGATGGTTCGAACTTTTCACAGCAAATTGAATTACATATTTGTAATGTATGTGTTTAGTCTAAGAAGAGCTTCTAATAGATCATATTGCATTTTATTTCGTATTTTTGTTTTAGTAAGATTAATTATTAAAAAACGCGTTTAACGCAAGCATTACTTGTTAGAACACAAATAATATTTAAAACTAGTTCAGCAAGCTCCTTGAATTGGTTTGAATCAGCAGAATCTTTGTAGGAATAAACATTATACCAAAATACATTTATATTTGTTCCAGACTCTTCTCCAAAACAATCGTTCCATTTTACAAATGGTATTTTCTCCATTGTTCTTCATATAAATCTTTTGAGATGTTTGTCTTTCATACAGGATTTAACATTTAGAACTAAAATTTGGTTGATCCATTGAATTACATCATACACTTGGAGACAATTGCTTACATGTTTTAACTTTTTTTTTTTTTTTCAGTATCTTTTTTCTTTATTGAATCTTTCTTTTTAGAAATTTACAAATAAGTATTCAAATCTTAACCTAAACTAAAACTAAAGTTGTTATTGCCGCTGCAATATCCAACATGAGTGCTCGATGATTATCTGGCCAGATCCAGTGTTTCCAATCGCCTCAGTCGTCTATGACCCTCAAATGACAGCAACTCCCTGGCGAGGGGGTTTGGATGATCCATTAGTTTTGAAATGTATTTTAGACTGGAGAGTTTGATCTCCTCGCGTATTATGGGGACATTGAGATCCCTATGGATATTACTATTGCGAATGTACCATGGGGCACCTGTTATTGTCCTTAACAGTGCTGACTGCTTTCTTTGCAATTTTTCAACGTTAGATGAGGAGGCTGTTCCCCATAGCTGAATGCCGTATAGCCATATCGGTTTTATAATTGTTTTGTACAAAAGCACTTTGTATTCCAAGTCTAGAGCAGATCGTGGGCCAATTAGCCAGTACAGTTGGACTGACTTTAATTTTATTTGCGTAACCTTGGCTTCAATATGGTGGGACCATGTTAAACGGCGATCAAGATGGATACCGAGATATCGCACATGGCTCTGTTCTGGGATTTTGATATTATTTATCTGTATGGAAGGGCAACTTTCTCGTCTTAAAGTAAATGTAACGTGAATACATTTTGTTGCATTGACCTTAATTTTCCATTTGTCCAGCCATTTTTCCAAATCGCCGATGTGAGACTGGAGTTGTTCAGAAGCTATTACGGGATTTTCGTGTGTACTTAAAAAAGCGGTATCATCCGCAAATGTAGATGTGTGAGTCAGTGCGCTCGTGGGCATATCTGCAGTATATAAAATATATAGGAACGGCCCTAGAATACTTCCCTGTGGTACACCAGCGGATATTTTTCGACGTGTTGAGATCACATCCTTTGATCTGATTTGGAAAGATCTTTCTTGTATGTAATTTTTAAGCAGTTTATGTACGTTCGCAGGTAGTAATCTAGTAATTTTGTGTATTAGTCCATCGTGCCAGACTTTATCGAAGGCTTGAGATATGTCAATAAATAATGCGGAACAATACTGCTTGCTCTCGAAGGTTTTCCGAATAAGTGTAGTTATCCGATGTACCTGTTCGATAGTACTATGTTTCCTTCTGAAACCAAATTGATGGTCAGGAATAATGCAATTTTCGTCAAGGTGCACTATAAGTCTCTCAAGTAACAACTTTTCAAAAAGTTTTGAGAATATTGACAATAGGCTAATGGGACGGTATGATGTCACTTGAGTGACATCTTTTCCCGGTTTCGGTATCATAACTATATCAGATATTTTCCATGAGGATGGGAAATATCCAATACGTAGTATTGAGTTAAATATGAACAAAATAATTCTCAGTGCTGAGTTGGGCAGATTACTTATCATCGTGGTAGTAATTTTATCTATACCAGGTGATTTTCCAGCCTTAAGACCTTTGACCGTCGTCCTCACGGCAGAGAACCGGAATTTTAGTGGGGCTGGCACCACATTATTTATGACATTATCTCTAATATATGAATTTGTATCATTTGGGGTAAATACATTCTCCAAGTGATTGGCAAATGCTTCGATTTTTTCTGAAGTATTTTTTGCCCATTCTCCGTTCTGAAGGCGTATGGGCGACTCATATACAATAGGGCATTGCATATTTTTCACAGCTTTCCAGAGACTATATTCTGTGTTCTTAGTAGGGTCTAAGTTTCTAAGATAATTTCTCAGGTTAGATTCTTTATTAATCTTTAAGGCGACGTGAAGTCTTCTTTGGCACTGATTAAGTTTAGCCTTTACGTTCGGAGATCGCGATTGTTGCCATTGACGTCTGAGGGTTCTCTTTTCTTTGATAAGAGAATCAATGTTTTTAGGACATTTTGAATGTCTGTAATTCCCCAGGGTGACTGGGGGCGTGGACACTTTAACGGCGTTTGTTAAAATGTCTGTAAATATATCGACAGCGGATTGTATCTCATACTCATTTTTCAATGAGATGTTTTGTGGCAAGTGTGAGCTAACATACATTTTATACTTTAACCAGTTCGTTTTCTTGTTAGGGAAACAAGAGTAAGAGTTTTCCAATTTACTTGGAACTGCTAATAACGTTAAAACTGTAGGCGAGTGGTCTGACGAGAGGTCCAGCGAAGGGATCACTGAAATAAATTCTCTTTTTATATTCTTGATTACAGCGAAGTCAATTAGATCGGGAATCTTATTGAGGTCTGTAGGCCAATAAGTAGGTTGGCCACTAGATATGGCATCTAGTCTGTTAGACGATATTGCTTCTAACAGTTGCCTCCCTCTAGGAGTAATAAGGCGAGAGCCCCAAAATGTATGTTTTGCATTGTAATCACCAGCTGCTATAAATCTTGGACCTAGAGTCCTAAAATATTCGAGAAACTGCTCTCGATTAATATTATACCTAGGAGGACAATATATTGAAGATATTGTAACTCTACCATCAGGTATATTTATAGATGTGGCCTGGATGTGATCCGTTTTATATTCTGGCATTGGGAAATGCCTAATATCCTTTCTCACTAATATAGCTGTTCCACCACAAGCTCTACCACTTGGATGTTTTGTGTCATAAGTATAGTATCCGTTAATTCTGAAACAGTTCTTTATGGTAAAGTGTGTTTCAGAAACGAGTAGTACATCAATTTCCTGAAGGTGGAGAAATTGTTGTACATCATTCTTATGTTGGCTAAGGCCGTTAGCATTCCAAAAACAAATTCTTAGAGAATTCATTTTTTATTTAGCAGGATCTGCATGAGCATGCTTTGATTCTGCATCAATTGTTGAAACATATTTTGCATGTTCGTCATGAAACTGTTCATGGTTTGAATTAGATTCTCAATAGAGCTTTGAGAGTTATTGTCGGGTACTGGTACACCCTCTTTTAATGCATGTGCATATGAAAATAATGGGGAATTATTTCCATTGCTTCTTTTCATTTGGGTAACTGAACCCTCATTTGTCGTATTGGCATACGATTTGTTTTGATAATTATCATTTATGATGCCCCTATATTGAGCACTAGAAGCACCTGTGTCTGTTTTCATTTGGGTAACTGAACCCTCATTTGTCGGTTGTTTTAACGACTTTTAATTTTGCTTTTTTATATTCTTCTTTCATATCAACTAGTCACAAAGAATAATAACACAAAGTTTTAGGATTGCCATGGTAAAATTTAGCACAACTTTAGAATTGTCAAAGTATAAATTGTATGAAAAAATGTTTTTCAATATTATCCATAATGTTAAACATTTTTAAATGTAAAAAAATTCAAATTTATAGATTTTTATCCTCCAAAATTCCCCAACAGATTTGGTTTATCCCCAAAAAATCCCCAGATCCCCTAAACGAAAATTTTATCCCCATTGGCTAAAAAAATCATATATTTGGGGATAAATCCCCTAATCTGGTAGCACTGCTCATATATGCTTGCTTCTTTAGTGTACTACTGGGTTTTGTACAAGAAACATGGTATTCTGGTAGTGTACTCTGGAAAACCAATTTCGGACAGAATCTTTCGATGGAATACTACATTTTTAGTTCATTTTTACATTGCGATGTACTCGGCTTCCATGGAACTTACAATTGTTTTGTAAGATCAGACAGCATCAAATAATATAAAACTAAATTTTTTTTGTTTTGAATCATCCAAAGTAAAATAAGTTTTTGAAATAAATAAATAAATAAATAAATAAAAGAATTCAAATATATTTTATTTAGTGGTTACCTCTTTTTCGTCAATTATTTGTCATGTGTGACCTTACCTTTAGGAACACAATATTTTGGAGCCAGGGACAGACTAAACTATTAGTAGACTTGTAACATAACGTACCTTTAGGTTTGTGCTTAAGATATGTTTGGCAGGTACATCAACTATCCGATTAGGGACATTTTATTGTACACAAATAGTGGAAATCTGAGAACTATTAGAATGATGTTTGTTACATAATTAAAATGTGTATTATTTAACATTATATTTTTAATTCGAATTCACTGGTTCAGAGCCTGATCTCATTAATAGGAGATAACTCTTTTTTCGTTATCCCAATCAAGAAAGACACGATTCATGAAACTAAAATACAGGTCAATAGTGCAAACGATTATAAAAAGGTTGTAACAGATTTTGAAACTCAAAAGAAAAGTGTTTATACTTATCAGCTGAAAGGAAGCAAGGTTTTAGTTGTAATAAAGGGTATTGACTGTAAGTTAAGTTAATTTATTGAGACTTTTTTTAAGAATAATTGTGGTTTAAAAAGTACATATTAAAGTATCATTTAAGATTATAATGTAATGTCTTAAAATAATGACAATAAATGTATAAAATTTTTTGTGAAAAATTTAATGCAAATGCCCTTGCTCCCGAGGCTAACAGTGTCGTGAGAGTATATCTCATAGTAGAATAAACTTAAATCTAATACTTACAAACTAGAGAAAATAACAAAAAAAAAATAAAAAAAATGTATATTTTTTAACACTTGTGAGATCCAGGAAAAGTTTTTTTAAAAAAATCCGGTGAAGAATTCTGTAGTGCCATCACTGACTACTACTTCCTCATACAACTACTATTACTATTATTTAAATACAACTCTGTTTAGATAAGATGCTTAGTAGATAAGATGAGATGAACTTGAATAAAGAGACACGGTCATTCTGTGTGTAGACTTAAAAGCAAAAGGTTTGTTTGATACTTAATCCGTACGGGAGATATTATATGGCGACCGTGACAAGTTTTTTTAAAAAAAAAAAGTTTTAAGTGAATAAGTGCATTATGCATTTGTGAAAAAAAGTGAAAAGAATTTCTTGTTAATTCATTTTCTTAACAAAAAGTGCATTAATAAAGTTATTAAAAATAAAAAAACTAAGTGGACAACGCCCAAAATTTTACAACATAAGTAAAAAATTTTATAAAAAAAACTTGTAGTGAAAAAAAGTGTTCATTAAAATGCGTATTGATCGTTACGATAGCTGCTTGAAAAATTTTTTTTAAAAGAAAACCTGATTTTTAGCAGAAAATATTGTTAAATTAGTTGTAATTGGCAATTAAACTTAGTGAAAAACATGGCAGTTTTTTCCAATTTTTATCCAAATAAAAATGGCGATTCAAAGAAAAAAAAAACTGTTAGAAAAGTGCTTAGTAACTAAAGTGCTCAGCAACTAAAATATATAAAAACGTATAAAAAAAAAAAACTTGACGAAGAAAAAGAGACCAAAAAAAAACAAAATACAAAAAAAAAAGTAACGGAAAAAAACTTTACAAGCCAGAACATGAAGAAACACCAATAACGTGCAAGTGAATAATGAAACACAAGAACATGAAGAAAACATTAATAAAGTGCAAGTTCAAGAGAATAGAAATAAAAGTAACGAAATACAAAAACCAATCAACAATAACATGAAATAAACAACAATACCTGAAACAAAACCAATAATAAGAACCTAACAATAAAATTAACAACATACAGTGAATAAATACAATAAAATACAAACAATAATGAGAAATAACAATAAAATTACAACATAAAATGAAAAATAAGAGAATAACAAATCTATAAACATCATGCAAAATAATTACAAACAAACCAAAACAATAATACAAACCTAAGAGTGAAAAAAAAAACATAATTAACAAAATACAATGAAAAAAAAACAATAACAAATCTATAAACAATATGCAATATACACAATACAATACAATGAAAAAAAAAAACAATAACAAACATACAAATCTACAAAAACAACATAGCAAAATACAAAATAATGCGAAACAGAAAAGAAAAACATTACAGAATTAAATGATCAAGCAACATGAAAAAAAAACAACAACAAAACAACATAGATATGACAACAATATAAGAAAATCAACAACAACATGTAAATGCGAATTGGACAACATTAAAAAACAACCACAAAACAACACAAATGTGACAACATAGCAGAAAACAACACCAAAAAAAAAAACAACACAAATGTGACAACATAGCAGAGAATCCCCAAAAAACATCACAAAACAAAAGGTAAATACAATTGGACAACATTACAACCCTACGGAACAACTCAAATGTGACAACAACAGCTAACACAGATGGATTATATATAAATATAGATTTTTGTTTCATAAAATACTTTTTTTATAATAAAACTATATTAAAATTATACTAGATTTTACAATAATAAAACTATACTAAACTTATTCTACAATTACTATTAAATTACAACTATAACTATACAATAACAACAGATACTACAATTTACTTATATTCTACATTCGATTACTCACTTTTATTTCCATATTTTATTACATAAATTTTAATTGTAATTATATATAGTTTTACTTCTATATACATACTTACATTTCATAATATAAAATGATTTATTTTTCCAAATGTAATTAATTAGCTACTATTTTCCAAATGTAAATATTTAGCTAAAATTACAAACCCTAAAATTAACTAGATGGTACATATTAACTAGACTAAGGACATATATACTTACTACATACATTTTTTTTCCATATATATAAACATAAATAGAAAAATAAACAAAAAAAAATATTTTTTTTAAAGAAAATACATTATTCTTTTGATTAATCTAAACATAATATTTTTGAGAAAGCGAATTATACAAAAACATTTCATTTTAGCAAATGTCAGAATTTGATAACCTAAAGTTTAATGAACTCTTATTCGAATTTCATAAAGTAAAGAAACGAATTTTACAAAATAGACCTATAACAACAAATATTAGTAAAATAAATGAATATATTTCACTTTTGATAGAAACATACAATTCATTATTAGAATATACAAAGCCAAGATATAAAGAATTATCAGTTTGCGGTAGAAAATCTATTTTAACAAAAATTAAAAATTGCCGTCAAAATTTAATTAAATGCTTTTCTAAATTAAACTGCAAAATTCAAGTACCGGAAGGAAAAAATTTATTTTTATTTGTAAACAAAGATACTGTGTTTGGAACTGATAGCAACTGTGCCTCAGTAAGTAACTCAAATTTAATTAACAGCAATACATTTGAAATTTCCGAAACAATGGCTACAATTGAGCAAAAGAAGTCTTTTATAGGAATGTGTGCGTCAATAATAAGGGAAAATTATGATGGAAATCCATTATCTTTAGAATCATTTTTAGATAAAATAGAATTAATAGAAGATCTTACTGAAACAAATCTAATATCCACATTTGTCAATTTCATTAAATCCAAATTAGAAGCAAAAGCTCGCGAAGCGTTGCCAGATAATGTTGCTACAGTAGAACAAATTAAGACCGCTCTAAGAAATAGTATTAAACCAGACAATTCTAAGATTATTGCAGGAAAAATTGCAGCACTCACTGTTAAACATAATGATTTTTCAAATTTTTCAAAGCAGGCAGAAGATTTGGCAGATGCATTCAAACGATCTCTGACAATTGAGGGCATAACCAAACAAAAAGCTCACGAGATGGCAATCGAACAGACCGTTACAATGTGTAGGCTAAATGCTAAGTCTGATTTAGTAAAGTCCATTTTGGCATCGTCAACTTTTTCTGACCCAAAGGAAGTCATTGCAAAATTGGTAGTCGAACAAACGGCAGAAATTAAAGAACATCAAATATTAGCAATCAGAAACCAGGGTATTAAAAGAAACAATAGTTCTTATCAATGCAATAATCGTAGAAATTTTTATAATAACAACAATAATAATAATTTTAACCAAGGCAATAATCGTAGACATTTCCATAACAACAACAATAGCAATTTTAGAAGAAACAACAACAATTTTGGTACAAGCAATAGACATTATAACAGTTACCGTGGAAATTATAGAAATCGTAATAGACCTAATAATAATAACGGCAACAGTAATAATGGTAACAACCAAGGGGCTTCAGTAAGGACTTTAAACGTCCAAGCCCCTCAACAGCAAATGTTGAGGGAGGCAGAAGAAGCGCAAGACTAAATAACCTAAATTCTCAAAAGTCAGTATACACCCTAAACCTTAACTATGCTGATTTCATAAAGCTAAATTGCATTGATACCAACAAAACTTGTTCATTTCTCGTAGACTCACAAGCAGACATATCTCTGATAAAAATTTCATGTTTAAAACCAAATATACTATTGAACGAGAACGAAATAATAAACATTACAGGCATTACATCGAATTCTGTGACTACTTTAGGGACAATATATACCAGTTTACTTGTTTCATCTTCTATGATCTCGCAAGTATTTCATGTGGTAAGTGACAATTTAAATATACCATCAGAAGGTATTCTAGGTAAAGATTTTTTGAAAGGAAATAAATGTAAGATAAACTACGAAAATATGACTATAACTGTTTGCGATAGAAATAAAAAGTGGATAGTACCAATACAGCAAGGAACCGAAAATTTTACTTGTATTATCCCTCCAAGGTGTGAGGTGTATAGAATGTTGAATTTGCGTGAAGTTACGGAACCAATGTTTATTGACTCGCAACAAATTTGCAAGGGAGTTTTTGTAGGAAAAGGAATCATAGACACAAACAATCCAGTTGTAAGAATTGTTAACACCACTGACGAATTTCAATGTATACCAAATGACAGAGTCGAGGCAGAAAGTCTTCATAATTTTTATATATACTCAATCAATCGTAATGAAGCTAGTAGTGAACGTTGTACTAAATTAGAAAGTATTTTACAAAAACAAATGCCGGATGACATTAAAGATAGTCTCATGCCACTGTGTTTTAAATACACTGACATTTTTGCTTTATCAGACGACAAAATGACAATAAATAATTTTTACGAACAAAAATTACGACTAGTTGATCCATCACCAATCTATATTAAAAACTACAGACTTGCTCATTCACAAAAGGATGAAATAAACAGACAAGTAGACAACTTACTAAAGAATGATTTGATCGAGCCAAGTACCTCAAATTACAATAGCCCATTAATTCTCGTACCCAAAAAGAGTACTGATAATCAGAAAGCGTACAGGATGTGTGTGGACTATCGCGCCGTGAACAAAAAACTAATAGCAGATAAATTTCCTCTACCCCGCATTGACGATATATTGGACAATTTAGGTCGAGCAAAATATTTTTCCATTGTTGACTTGTTTTCCGGGTTCCATCAAATTCCTCTTCATACAGACTCACGTGACGTAACATCTTTTAGCACAGGCAAAGGTTCTTTTCGTTGGAAAGTTCTCCCATTCGGATTAAATGTGGCTCCCAATTCATTTTCGAGAATGATGACTATTGCATTTTCCGGATTATCCCCTAACAAAGCTTTTCTATACGTAGATGACATAGTCATAGTTGGTTGTAGTAAACAACATCACTTGAACAATTTAAAAGACGTTTTTGATATCTTAAGATCACATAATTTGAAACTAAATCCTCATAAATGCAACTTCTTTCGATCCGAAGTTCAGTTTTTAGGACATAAATGTACTGCGAATGGTCTTATGCCAGATGAATCGAAGATTAATGCCATTAAAATGTACCCAGTGCCAGTAGACAAAGATTCGGTAAGACGTTTTGTAGCTTTTGTGAATTACTATAGGAGATTCATACCAAATTTTGCCACTGTCGCAGCACCATTGAATCGGTTAACAAGAAAGAATACTCATTTCACTTGGGATAAAACATGTGATGATTCATTTAATTATCTTAAATCAATTTTATTATCTAAAAGAATTTTACAATATCCAGATTTTTCAAAACAATTTTTAATAACAGTAGACGCTTCAAAACTTGGATGTGGAGCTATACTCAGCCAAAACTTTAACGGTAATGACTTACCAATTTATTTTGCCTCAAAATCATTTACTCAGTCGGAACAAAAAAACCAGTTATCGAGCTTGAACTGTTAGCAATCCACTTTGCGATAACGCAATTTAGACCGTATGTCTATGGAACTTCTTTTATAGTGAGATCAGACCACCGTCCATTAGTTTATCTTTTTAATATAAAAGACCCATCTTCAAAACTTACAAAAATAAGATTAGAACTGTCGGAATACAATTTCACTGTTGAATATATAAAAGGAAAAACAAACGTTGGGGCGGATGCGTTGTCAAGAATTTCGATAAACGAGTTAAAGAATAATGTAGATGGACAAATACTTACAATGACAACACGTTCAATGTCTAAAAGAACGAATACCGGTATCGAACTTAAAACTCTCCCTGCTAATAAAAAACATTTAGAATTAAAAGTATATGACAAATTTTCGCACAATTTCAGCAAAAATACAGCAAAAATAAGAACAGAAATACTTCATAATGATCCAAATATCAATGCATTACGTATAAATATATTTCAGAAATTTAAAAAGTTGTTGTCTGTAGACTTTGAATTCGTTAACGAAACAATGAGTTTCGACCATTTGCTTTCGAGGTTAGAACAATTAGCCAACGATCAGGGAATCTACAGGGCGGAATGGCCAAAAGATGATATCTTTTTCAAAACTTTTTCAATACAAAAATTAAAAGATTATGGTAATAAAATACTTAAAAATTTAGAAATTATTCTTACAGAACCTATCGCGATAGTTAAAGATGAAAATGAAAAAATGAAAATAATGCAGATATATCATAGTGACCCGATATTAGGAGGTCATTGCGGACAGAAAAAACTATACGCAAAAATTCGAACGAAATATTTTTGGAAGAGGATGACTATAGATATTGCAAAGTTTGTCAGAAATTGTGTGAAATGTTCATTAAATAAGGTTAAGCCATCAAACATTGAAAAACTGATTTTGAGTCCAACTCCAAATAAAGCATTCGAAATTGTTGTGATAGACACAATAGGCCCTTTACCACAAAGTGCGTTTGGGAATAAATATGCAATAACGATCATATGTGATTTAACCAAATATCTAGTGACAGTACCTCTGCCAGACAAATCAGCGAAAACCATTGCTAAAGCATTATTTGAAAACTTTATATTAATCTATGGTAAAATGAACATTGTAAAATCTGACTTAGGGACTGAGTACAAAAATGAAATTTTTTCTGAACTATGTAAATTTTTAAAAATTGAAATAAAATTCTCAACTAGCTATCACCATCAAACACTAGGTACAGTAGAACGGAATCATCGTGTTTTCAATGAATATATCAGAGCTTATTTAAGTGAAAATTTATCAGATTGGGATACTTACTTAAAATATTTCACATTCTATCATAACACTAGCCCAAATACAGTATTCGATAATAAGTTTACACCTTTCGAACTTGTTTTTGGTAAGAAGGCAACAATGCCGAATGAAACGAATAGTAACATTGACCCAATTTATAATATCGATAATTACAGTCATGAAGTAAAGTATAGACTTCAGAAAACTAATTTACTTGCTAAAGAAATGATAAATAAACATAAAGCTAGAAACAAAAATTATTATGATAGATTTTCAAAACCAATAAAAATAAATATTAACGATTATGTTTTACTACAAAAAGAACCATATAATAAACATGAAAACATTTATGAAGGTCCTTATATTGTAACTAAAATAAATGATACAAATGTAACAATTTACGATAAAACAACAAAAAAACAAAAAACTGTACATAAAAATAGAATTAGAAAACATTTTACATCTTAAAACTAAAATTAAAATATTGTTATCAATTATATTTTCATTAAACAATTTGCATAAACATAACACAAAAACAAAATTCTTTGTAAATTTTCAAATTATTGTAGAATTCAACTATATACATTAACTATATTATATAAAAAAAATAAATGTTTTATATTAAAACAAATTCAAAATAATAAAATTCTTTGTAAATTTAAAAAAAAAATTATTGTACAATTCAACTGAATATAAATTACAATATGTATTATAAAATAAATAATAATTTTGAAACAAAATAAAATTGTAACAAGAAAAATATTGAAGCAAACAAGATTGATCACCTTGCTTGATTCAACATTTTTCTAGAAAAAGGGAGGTAAATAAGTATACGGCCAATGCTTACTATACCAAACTTTTATAATATAAAACAAACAATACCAAACTTTTATAAAATAAATAATAAAAACAAACAAAATAAAATGTATATATTATATAAGATATTCTATTTTTAATTATTAAGATAAATTTAATTAAATATAAATTTTCTTTTTGTAAAAAGGGAGGTGTAGTGCCATCACTGACTACTACTTCCTCATACAACTACTATTACTATTATTTAAATACAACTCTGTTTAGATAAGATGCTTAGTAGATAAGATGAGATGAACTTGAATAAAGAGACACGGTCATTCTGTGTGTAGACTTAAAAGCAAAAGGTTTGTTTGATACTTAATCCGTACGGGAGATATTATACATATTGATAACAATATTTTCATTTTGTAAACCAAGAGGAGACATATAAGGAGTATTAGTCCAATTGTATCCCCTTTGAGAATCAATTACATCTTTTATAATATCATTATCATGAAAATGTAATCTATTAATATATTTCCTAATTATATCAATTACATAACAACTTAATGGTGTTACCCCTGACTTCTTGTAAATTACAACATTTGAGAATCTTTTAATTCTTGAAACAAAATTCTTACCAATGCATGATCGTAAGACTTTTCTTTCAAAAATTTCAAATTTATTCATTAAGGTGGGAGAAATATGGAACCAAACTGGAAATCCGTATAACAATACTGGCCTTAAACATGTTCTATAAATTAATAATTTTGTCCTAATTGGTAATGATTTATGAGTCAAAATTCTGCCAAAACATCGTTTTATTTTATAAACTTTATTTAACATTAATTTACCATGGTCATTGAATTTAAATAGTTTATTAAAATGAATACCAAGGTATTTAAATTTATCTTTGAAAGGTATTTCAACACCATTTAAACTAATTTTTAATCTTTTACTTTCTGGGACAACATAGTATGCACATTTACCAGAAGCATTTCTTAAACAAATTGCCTCACTTTTATTTAACATTAATTTACCATGGTCATTGAATTTAAATAGTTTATTAAAATGAATACCAAGGTATTTAAATTTATCTTTGAAATGTATTTCAACACCATTTAAACTAATTTTTAATCTTTTACTTTCTCACTTTTAGAGGCATTTATTTTTATTCCCCAAAAATCATAAAATTCTTTAACTTTACTTAAATGTATGGACACTATTTTAAGAGCTTCTTTTGGAGATTCATGATGAGCATAGAGTAGTGTTGAACCAGTCGAAATAAAACAAAGCTTAGAAGATAAAGGTTTTAAGACAAAAAATGTGATAAATATTAGAAATCGCGAAAAACAACCCCAACCACTCTTCCATGTTGAACTTGAACCCGGTATCATAAAACTGAAAACAAATTAAATATATAACCTGAAGAACCACATAAACGATTTGGCCCCGTCCAATGTATGACTTTCCAAGAATATGGACATATCAAGGCATATTGCAAATTACCACCTGTATGTGTTATTTGCGGGGAGTTACATAACACATCCTAATGTAACAAATCCAAAGAAGATTCTAAAATTAAAAAAATGCAGCAATTGCGGAGGTAACCACACAACAAACTACAGTTGTCCTGCACACAGAAAACAGATAGGAAAACGGTTACAATTATAGATTTTTAATAAACAAAAACAATATTTTGTTATTGTTATTAAAAATCTACAAAATTTACCGATTTTCTGTATTAAAAATTGTAAAAACATTATTATAATTGAATTAAGGTTCAGACTATTGTTATATCAGTTGATGTTACCAATTTATGACTTTACAAATTTGTTTCTATTAATTGGTAATTGTAACTGAATTGAATTCTGCTATTAAGAGTTTTAATTCCAAATATTGGTGGATGTAATAAAAAATTCGATTGTGATATAAATAAATAAGTAGCATTCGATGTTCTCAACCGAAATAAATTTAAAAATTTACTTTTTTACAAAAAAAAAAAAAATACAAAACAGAAACAAGCAAATCATTTGTAATCTAAGGCAGGAAACCCAGATAGATAGGATTTTTATATCCTACACCACCATAGTGGGGAGGGTATTATGCGTTTGTGCAGATGTTTGTAACGCTCAAAAATATTAGTCTAACCCATCTTAAAGTATACAGATCGACTTAGAATCACTTTCTGAGTCGATTAAACGATGTCCGTCCGTCCGTCTGGTTGGCTGGCTGGCTGTCCATGTAAACCTTGTGCGCAGAGTACAGGTCGCAATTTTGAAGATATTTCGATGAAATTTGGTACATATTATTTTTTCGGCTCAAGGACCAAGCCTATTGAAACTGGCTGAAATCGGTCCACTATTTCACCTAGCCCCCATACAAATGTCCTCCCGAAATTGGACTTTATCGGTCAAATGATTAATTTATATATGTATCTCCACAAATTCCGCTCCAAATAAGTTTTATATACACAAAATTCATGTCACCAAATTTTGTTACGATCGGTCCATAATTAGTCATAGCTCCCATATAGACCCGCTTCCGAAAATCACTTTAACGTGCATAAATCGCTTAAAAATGTTGGTACACACACAAAATTCAACATACTTAACTTTAATATAGACATAAATTACACGACCTAATTTCATGGTGATCGGTCCATAATTGGTCATAGCCCCCATATAAGGCCCACTTCCGAAAATCACTCAAAAATATAAATTATTGAAATTTTAAAAGAAAAATGTTTTTGCTCTTTTACTTAGTGTAGGGTATTATATGGTCGGGCTTGACCGACCATACTTCCTTACTTGTTTTACAATGTATTGAACAAAAACAGAAGAATATACATTTAACTCGATATATTTTTAACTCGATGTTCATGTTTTATACCTTGTTAGAAAGATAATTTTCTCTAGAAGCTTAGGTTTATTGAAAATATTTAAAAACAGTATTTAAATAGGGAATTTTTTTAAGATATCGATTTCCGGCACGTGTTCTAGTTATCCGATTGCACTTAAATTTTGCAATAGTTAGTTTTAGCTACTAATGAACAAAATAAGGTCCATTCAAAGCAAATCTATTTTTTAAGGACCTGTCTAATGTACATACATACATATGTATATAAACAACACCGTAATGTACCGCTGCATCCAAAAGTGAAATACGATTGGTTTGCCAAAATCATTGATGTAATGGTTGAGTTTTATTTTGTTTTCTAACATTATTGTATTTTTCTTTATTATTTCATTTTGTAATTTCAATAAAAAAAATAAAAAAATGTCAAACCATTTTGAAATTAATTCACAATAGTCATATATATTTTTCATTTAAAACGGTTACACATACCTTATGAATTCGGTAGTTTTAATAGAATTAGGTGATAGTACTCACAACCGACAAAATTCGATTCGCGACAAATTCGGTTGCAACAACGAATCTGTTTTCTCTGTGTCTCTACTCAATTGTTAAAAAATCACAAAGCCAGAAATTTTCCTCGCTCAGCCATTAAATAACATCAATTTGAACTACCCCCCGTTGCAACAGCCATATGACAACAAAGAAACACATGCAAATGTACTAAGAAACAACCAAACTCAGACGCAAGTCCGTCAACCCTAAAACGAAAATATGAACCCAGAGGTAAGAGAGAAAACGACAATTTTCAATTTTACACGACTAGAATCTACAATAGAAACTCTTGTGCGATCGGTAAATAACTTTACAAACTCAATGAGTAATATGATGCAAAAATGCTTAAGATGCAATCAATGTTATTGCAGGCTGTGCTTACCAGACCATGAACTGCCTAAGAATATGTTTTTGAAACGCTAACGGCATTCGCCAACATAAAAACGAACTCGAGTATTTTCTTAAAACTCATGAATTTGATATAATGTTAGTTTCGGAAACCCATTTGACGTTAAGAAGTTTATTTAAGATAAATGGATATCTTTTTAATGGCACAAATGATCCAAGAGATAGAGCATGTGAAGGCTCTGGAATATTAATTAAAACCCGTATCAAACAACTTTCAATGCGTGATATTTGTGAAGATTGTCTTCAAGCTACGACAATATGTATTGATGATTGCTACATTACCTATTAATTTCGTCGATATATTCACATTTCTTAAAACAAGAACGAAATTCTTGAATTAAGTAAGAAAATCTTGTTGTAAGTACAAGTGAGAAGTTAAATCAAGTAGTTAATTCTTAAACTTCAAATTAAGAGTAAGATAACTAGAAATAAGAAAAAAATTCTTATATTGATCCATAATAGAAAAAGAGCGGTATAAAATTTACTCTCTGAGCTGTTCTCAAAGTAATTTTCTACTCGCGCTGTCCGCTAGTTACATGAATAAACAAGCAATTTCATCAGTCTGTGTTGTGCGTTCCGTGTTCCGTGTTGTTCTGTATTGTTTTAGGTCTTTTGTGTTGTGTGAAAAAAATATGAGTGAGGCAGAAGTGGTTCCGGACAAAGAAGACACCCTCCTGCTCCAGCTTATCCAGGAGTTTCATCAGCCCAGTGTTTATGGGTATTTAAAAGGTAAGTCTATAATTTATTTATTATTGTGATTTATTTATAAATAATACAGTTAGTCTATTTATAAAACATAATACAGCAAGTCAATCGAAAACTTTGGATAAGTTTCTTTTTACGTGTTTTCTTTTGGCTTACTATATTATGTTTTATTAATAGACTGCTTAAACAGGAATAGGCAGAATTTTAGTTAGGAGAACCCACGGAAACATCATTTAGACATTTTGACCATTTTGACAGTTTAGTTTAGGCCTTATTTGAGACAAGGACAGATATATTTACGTAGCTTACAGCTACCATATATGTTGAAAACATAAAAGAAAACTTGGCTCATCACTGTTATTAATACCAAAAGGCTAGATAAGACCTTTTGGCATTAACATTGCCGCCCGCCTTGCAGGATATATGCAACAAGAAATTGAGCATGTCATCCTGATCATGTCTAAATGTTGCTTCTGCAATGAAATAAAAATATTTAGATTTTCAGAAAATTAAATTTTTACAATGTTTGGATTTCATTTTATAATATATGGAAATAATTTTAAATACAAATATAAGAAGTAATTCATTAATTAGGTTTACAAATATGTATAATGTTTAGTTAAAATGGAATTTCATGCAAATGTAATACATATATATAAAGTAAATTTAAATAGGTGAACGTTTAGTGTTGTGCTTGGATTTGCCTATCAGTGCATTTATTATACCCTTCACCTTCCCACAGTGGGGCATCTGAAAAAAAAGTGGAAATAAATCTGTAACTTCTAAACGAATAGCCCGATTTTAATAAAATTTCCCATGGCTATAGAGGAGGTGTCGATAAGTTTAAGTTTTGAATTTGGGCTTAAACAACCAAGGGGGGGCCGAGCCACAATGCCCCAAAGTGGGGCACCTCGGGTATATCAAAAATTATGCCAAATTTTTGTTTGCGATCCGATTTGAAAGACTATATGGAATGTACTAGACGAGATCTACAAAAAACATTGCTTTAGCCATATATTATCTCTTATAGTTTACGAGTTATTCGCATTTCAAAAGTAAAATTTTATTTTTTTGCCTATCTTGGTCTGCCATTTTGCTAATAACGGATCCAATTCTTTCCCGATTTTCTTGAAGTATCTTTTTTTGTTATTTTTATTGTTAAAAAATATCTACTGAGTCAAAAGTTATGTGCATTCAAACTTAAAAAAAATAAAAAAGTTCGCCATTTTTTTCGAAAAAATACCTACATTAATTTTAAATTATACAGAAAATGAGAAAAAAATAAATAATGTGTTTATATTTTTCTGAAAGATAACATTTCGGGAAATATTATAAAAGCAAAATAATATCAAAATTCGTAGACCTATTTTTTATGTAAATATCAACTTTAGACAACATATTCTAAAATCGCATAGCTGCTTTCAAAAAATTAAGACCAGTTTTGTATGTCCCAATCTGTTCTTCAATATCATGCAAAGGGATTTCATAGCCCCGAGCTTGGTACCTTCAATAGATCCAAAATTCAAAAAAATCCCAATTTTGGGATTTTTGAAAAGTTTTTTGGGAATTGTGGGATTCTCAATAACAAATCTAAATCCAAATTTTCACTTTTGCATTCCGACAAAAAATTTCTATATAATTGTAAAATTTAATTAAAAAAATTCATAAACCAAAAAGTTATAGCAGTTTAAAAATTTAAATTTTCAACAAAAAATTAAAAAAAAAATTATCTTTTTTTTGCAAAAACTCTTCTATGAAGTTTTTAATTTTCAATATATTTAAACATTTTTGAAAAGAAGATGGCATTTCCAAAATATTGATGTATAATATGTCTACCTTATTTTGTCCACGTGTCACAGTAATGAACGAATGATTAACATGTCTAGTGAAATTTCATCACCAAGTAATTTTCTTCCATAACAACTTCAATGTTAGGTACTTATATAATACATAAGTACAAACATTAAGCGATTGCAACACTTTTTTAACAATGAATCCCAGGTATAATATGAAATACCTGGGATATCCCTAAAACATATTTCATACATAATACTATTTTTTTACTACAGGTAGTAGGACAGGTAAATTTCTACCTATATAAACGTTGACTACAGGTAACCTATTATATGAAACTCATGAAGAATAATTAATATATAATCATACTCAATCCACAATTGACATTAGTTATAATTAGCTAAAGATGACGATCACATTAAAAAAAAACTTTGTCCCCCATTTTACTTAAACATAAAACTGACCAATTTCAAGATAAAGTCAACCTCATATTGAAATTTATCGAAAGTACGCATAATAATAAAGTGGATAAAACGGAATTATGTAAAATCGAAAAGTTTGTTAAATCCTTTGACATAAAATGGAAAACCGTAAAATTTTCTGCTACGAAATTTGAATCCAAATATTGTGATTGGTTGGATGAAAATATAGAATTTTATGTGTCCACGTCTGCCTTTGGTGCTCCCCGTAAGGAATACATGGAATTGTGCCCAAAATCCAAGAAAAAGCGGTTATCGGATTCACTATCAACCCTGTCTACTGAGGAAGTTTCGGATACATTTAAGGCTATGTTAAAGCAAGAAAAACAGCCTTTGGAAGCTGTTAAAATCGCTGATATTCTTCCGAATGCATCGCCTAGACGATTAAAACGAATTGTTAAGAGCATACCTACACCATCATCTAATACTGCTTTTACCGAAGAAGAGGCTATTGCGCTTATGTTGCAGCTGGGACTAAGCCGTGATAATTATATAACTTTAAGAAAGGCATTGTTGGGAAAAGGAGTTGAAGTGTTACCATCATATGGCTCAATTCAGGAAAAGAAAAAGAGTATTATACCATCACCTATTGAAGTTACTGATCGGAAAGCTAGAATTGGACTCTCCACTCTACTCGAAAATACAGCATTAAGGATTGCTTGCGACTTTTCTACAGAACAGCTAAACAAAATAAATACTTATGATCTGCAACTAATCTGTAAGTGGGGATGTGATGGCTTATCATCACTTTCGGAATATAAGCAAACTACATCAAGTCAAACATCATCAGAGTATAAAAGTGTATTTATGTCATCATTGGTTCCATTAAGAATTCGGAAGTATGCTGCCAGTGATTCTCCATCAACTAGTTTTGAGGATATATGGATTAATTCAACTCCTGGATCGAAAGCCTTTTGTAGGCCAATATGTTGCGAATATACAAAAGAAACAAAGATTACGACACAAGATTTGATCAACTTAATTGAATCTGAAATTAAAGACTTGGTACCGGTTACAATCCAAATAGCTCAATATTCCTGCAACGTTTCTTTTAATATGAAACTAAAGGTACGGTCACACACAGCTAATATTTGACGTTTATCGTCAAATATTTCATTGCCTGAATCTGACCACAAATAAAATTTAGAGCAAACAACAAATCAGATGATTTTAGTCAAACAAAATTATTTGTCGGCAAACAAAATATTTTCTTAATGTGAACAAAGTGTGACCGCTACACAAAGACCTACAAAATATATAATTTGATGTTGCAAATATTTTAAAGGTTAAAGCACTTATTTCGAATTGTAAAGTAATCATTTTATTAGAGATTTATTGAATTTTGTTATCATATATTGAATTTAATTTTTCACTTTTTGTTTGACCAAACTGCTGCGAAAAAGAATCAGTAAATATATTTGCCGTGTGGTCACACTATATCAAACACTTTCACAAAATAATTGTTTGATCAAATAGAAAAAAACAGAAAGTTATTTGCTCAGCATGGCGGAAAAATAAGAGGAGATTATTTAAATATTTTTCGTACTAAATTAAAGACACAAATTCACTATTTTTTTTTTAAACATAAATACATATTCAATATTTCTTATTTAAATTATTTTCACTAAATAATTGCATCAATAAATGAAGTCTTCTACTTCACATAAAAGTCATTCAGCCTAGGATGACATACTGGGAGAAAAACTAATTGAAGACATGAAGTCTATGTTGCGATTTTTGCAATTTTATGAGATTTATATTTTTATACGTTTAACATAGTCTGATGTATGATTATTTTTTATTTATACATGGAGTTTGTCTATTTTCAAAATTTAAAATTGCTCATATGTACATATGGAATATTAACTGAAATTTTATACAGATTGAATTTAAAATCAAAGAATATTTTTTATACATACATAAATAGTATGAATTGATTGTAATTAAAAATTCTTAACAGTATGATCTGTTTAATTTTTTTTTTACTGCAGAAGAAGAATATGTCTAATAGCATTTTTCACTTTTCTGATTTTAGTATCATACACAAATTTTTATTATAAATTTTTAGATAATGCGATTGAATTGGAATTAATTAAAAATTTATGTAAAAAAGGTAAACATTTCTATAAAATTTAACAATATTTGTGAACATGTTCTTATTCTGAATGAAAAAAGTTTGGAAAAAGTCTTGTTCGATTAATAATATGTATTAAAAAACCAATAAGCATTTTTACTGGAATTCAAGTTGATAGCAAGTGTAATTCAAGCCTTGAGTTATAATCAAGCAATTGAGTTGTATTACACTTTATTTCAATAGCATTCTCCAGTAAAAAGGAAACATAAATTCAAGCCATATGTTTTTTGTTTGAAAAATATTTAATATTTCAAATATTTTTCAAGTATAAAACATGATTACATTTCCATTCAATTTCAATTATGAATTGTGATAGTAATATAATTTAATAAATAAACATTTAATAATTATATTATTAAATTGTTCAAGCTTGTGTTCTTTTCGCGATTTGTTTTCATTATTTAGCGATTTTTAATTTAAGATATAGCAACACTACTTTTGCGATAACACATGATGCAACAGCTGTTATTTGACGCTGTTTGATCTTGCAAATGAATTGCAAGATCAAATAAAAAAATACCCAAAATGCAGGAAAATATTTGCTGTTTAGTGGTCACACATTGGTCACATTACAAGAATGTTTTCATATTGGCAAATAAATTTGTTTGACCAAATTCAGCTGTTTTCTTGTTTGCAGTGCAAAAATATTTTCTGTTCAAACTAGAAACATAAAATATTTGACGCTTAAATAAAAGTACTGAAATTTCATAATTCTTTCAAATGTAAAGCAAAATCTGGTAATATTTTACTTTCTAGAAATATCTTTTTTATTGATGAAAGAAATTAAAGTTGTTTTGCAGATTTATTTAATAATTATTTAGAACAAATATTACCATAAATGTGACCACAAGTCAAATATATTTTCCCCTTTGTGTGTTTGATAGTATTTCGGTGTAGTTTGATTAAACAAATATGGCAAATAAATGTGTACAGTGTGAACACAAAATCAACCCATGAATTATTTGATGTAGTTTTGATCAAACACATGAAACATCTTGTGTCAAATAATTTGCGTTGTCTGATCCTACCTTAACGATGATCGATGGAAAAGTCAGCAACGCCATAACAGGAACATCATCTACTTGGAACTGTTCCATATGTGGTGAAAAAAAATCGGAATTTTCGAATATATCCAAGGAAAGAACAATTAACGAGGAAGTGCTCAAATTCGGAATATCTCCTCTACATGCCCGTATAAGATTTCTTGAACATTTTCTACATCTGGCATATGATTTAAAATATAGAAGCATACCAGAAAATATCAATAAATCAGTAAATAATAATGAAGAACTGATGGAAATGAGAGCCACGGAGAAAAGAAGAATTCAAGAAGAATTCAAAAAGCAGATTGGATTAAACATTGATAAACCACTGGAAGCACAAATGATGGAAACACAGCTAGACGATTTTTCAAAGATTTTGAAACAACCTCATTTATAACGGGAATTAATATGGAATTACTGAAAAGAGTCAATATTATTTTAATGGCAATAAATAGTAAGCACAAAGTGAATGCAACAAAATTTGGCGAGTATTCCACAGAAATTTCAAAACTTCTATTATCGTTGTACCCTTGGAAAGAAATGACACCAACAGTACATAAAGTATTATGTCATGGAAAAACCATAATTGAACATAATATTTTGCCCTTAGGGGAACTTACAGAAGAACCCCAAGAATCGAGAAATAGGGACTTCAAGTATGTTCAGCAGTTCAGCTCCAGAAAGTGTTCTCGACAATCTCAAAATGAAGACATTTTGAATAATCTAATTTTATCATCAGATCCAGTCTTATCATCTATGAGTAAACGTTGGATTTGCTACAGAAGTTTGACGTTTGAAAATAGTCATGACTTTAAAGATTTGCTTTATCTTTTAGATATGGATTGCTCTGTTTCTGATTATTTTACTAAATTAAGCTAATTATAAATTTAAAAATCAAAAATATTTTCCCAAAAAAACATTACTTGTTTCTTTAGTTTTTTGTTTATTTATCAAATATTTCACATGAAATGTATGCTATGAAATCTACCTGTTCTATTACCTGTAGTAAACAAATAGTATTATGTATGAAATATGTTTTAGGGATATCCCAGGTATTTCATATTATACCTGGGATTCATTGTTAAAAAAGAGTTGCAATCGCTTAATGTTTGTACTTATGTATTATATAAGTACCTAACATTGAAGTTGTTATGGAAGAAAATAACTTGGTGATGAAATTTCACTAGACATGTTAATCATACGTTCATTACTGTGACACGTGGACAAAATAAGGTAGACATATTATACATCAATATTTTGGAAATTGCATCTTCTTTTCAAAAATGTTTAAATATATTGAAAATTGGAAACTTCATAGAAGAGTTTTTGCAAAAAAAAAAGATTTTTTTTTTATTTTTTGTTGAAAATTTAAATTTTTAAACTGCTATAACTTTTTGGTTTATGAATATTTTGTAATTAAATTTTACAATTATATAGAAATTTTTTGTCGGTATGCAAAAGTGATAATTTGGATTTAGATTTGTTATTGAGAATCCCACAATTCCCAAAAAACTTTTCAAAAATCCCAAAATTGGGATTTTTTGATTTTTGGATCTATTGAAGGTACCAAGCTCGGGGCTATGAAATCCCTTTGCATGATATTGAAGAATAGATTGGGACATACAAAACTGGTCTTAATTTTTTGAAAGCAGCTATGCGATTTTAGAATATGTTGTCTAAAGTTGAAATTTACATAAAAAATAGGTCTACTTCGGAAGGCTCTGGACCACGCAATAATGCGAATTTTGATATTATTTTGCTTTTATAATATTTCCCGAAATGTTATCTTTCAGAAAAATATAAACACATTATTTATTTTTTTCTCATTTTCTGTATAATTTAAAATTAATGTAGGTACTTTTTTCGAAAAAAATGGCGAAAAAACGACTTTTTTATTTTTTTAAGTTTGAATGCACATAACTTTTGAGTCAGTAGATATTTTTTAACAATTCTTTCTTAAGATTATTAATAAATTTGTTGTTAATTCAAAAAAAGATACTTCAAGAAAATCGGGAAAGAATTGGATTCGTTATTAGCAAAATGGCAGACCAAGGTAGGCAAACAAAATAAAATTTTACTTTTCAAATGCGAATAACTCGTAAACTATATGTTTTTTGTAGATCTCGTCTAGTACATTCCACATATCTTTCGAATCGGATCGCAAACAAAAATTTGGCATCATTTTTAATTTTTGATATACCCGAGGTGCCCCACTTTGGGGCATTGTGGCTCGGCCCCCCTTGGTTGTTTAAGCCCAAATTCTAAACTTAAACTTATCGACACCTCCTCTATAGCCATGGGATTCAGATCCCCCACTGTGCTTCGTGAGAAGGGTATATATAAGTTTGTCATTTTTCGTTTCCGACCCTATAAAGTATATATATTCTGTATCCTTATAGATGGCGGAGTCGATTAAGCCATGTCCGTCTGTCTGTTGAAATCAATTTTCTGAAGACCCCAGATATCTTCGGGATCCAAATCTTCAATAATTCTGTCAGACATGCTTTCGAGAATTTTGCTATTTAAAATCAACAAAATCGGTCCACAAATGGGTGGGATATGAGGAAAAAACCAAGACAACCTCGATTTTTGACCTATTTTTGACCTACATATATCTGGATTACTAAGACAATATAGACAATATGGATATCTAATGATAGGTATTTCAAAGAAATTTGCAACTACGTATATAACCCATTGTAAGATGGACCTACAATGGGTCAAAATCGGAAAAAAAAATTTTAACCCGAATATTTTTTTCACAAAAAAAAATTGAAAAAAACCAAAAAAAAATGTTTAAATTTAAAAAAAAAAAAATTTAAAATTTAAAAAATTTAAAATAATCGAAACAATTTTTTTCCAAAAAATTAAAAAAACATCTGGAAAAAAAATTAAATTTTGTTTACCTAAAAATATTTAAAATTTTGAAGTATAATTTGGTGAAGGGTATATAAGATTCGGCACAGCCGAATATAGCACTCTTACTTGTTTTTGAATTATACTGTACACGGACCATAGATGGTGCATCCGAACAAAGTACTTTGGGCAGTAGGGAAGCCGGCTCTTGATATAACCCCTTGGCAAATAATTTTTGGATATAAATCTACGCCAATCAAAATGTCCAGGGAAGCGGATTCAAAGAATTTCGAATCAGCGAGGAAAATATCACGAAAATTCTTTTTATAGGATTCTGGAAGCGATTGAGATGGAGTACGCAATGTTATGCGATCATCGAATCTGAATGTACCCTCGATTTTGCATCCGAACAAAGTACTTTGGGCAGTAGGGAAGCCGGCTCTTGATATAACCCCTTGGCAAATAATTTTTGGATATAAATCTACGCCAATCAAAATGTCCAGGGAAGCGGATTCAAAGAATTTCGAATCAGCGAGGAAAATATCACGAAAATTCTTTTTATAGGATTCTGGAAGCGATTGAGATGGAGTACGCAATGTTATGCGATCATCGAATCTGAATGTACCCTGGATTTTCGAAGAGAAATCGAACCGTGATTTTAGAACGATCGGACAAATCGTTTCCTCGTTTCCTCGTTTAGGGAATACGCTACTAGACTCAATCTATCTACTAAACTCTTCGCAACACGACTGACTGGCGAACCTGAATCTAGCAAGCACCGGGCATGTGAAGTAGTAGATCCAATTTTCACCAGAACTGTTGGAAGGAGAATAACCGTGTTCTGGCGTAGAATGTCAGTCAAGGATGTTGACTTCGACGTAGAAGGTGGCCTGGGAATGGTCATGCGCTAAGCAATTTGTACAGTAATTGGAATCTCGGAATACACGGATACGGTCGGAGATATTCATGGCTAAAAACTTATGACAGGTTCGGAGTGGGTGTGGACGGTTGCAAATGCGGCAGGGAAAAGAATGATAATTTTCTGGGAAGCGGCTGGAGGTCTCGTCAATAAACCTCGCTGGGTCAAAACATCGGCTACGCGAACCCTATTATCAGAACCAGGATATATCTTAGTAACCCTGCCAAGGCGCCACGAATTCGGCGGTAAATTTTCATCCTTGATCACTACCAGTGCTCCTTCTTGTAAATTAATCTCTGGCCTTTGCCATTTAATCCTCTTAGTCATTTCCTTCAAGTATTCATGTTTCCATCGGAAGCAAACGTTTTGGTGTACCATCTTCAATCTTTGCCAACGATTTATCAAGGATATAGAGGAATCGTTTACATGAGGATCGATAGGTGATAGAATCGGATTGCCTATTAAAAAGTGACCGGGGGTAAGCGCGCAGAGATAAGTGGGATCAGTGGATATAGGAGAAATAGGACGGGAATTTAGACATGATTCAGTTTTGGAAAGTAAAGTTGAGAGCTCTTCATATATATATTTGTAGCATCCAGCGATTTTCCGGAAATGGGTTTTGAAGCTTTGCACTCCAGCTTCCCATAATCCACCCATATGAGGAGCTCCAGCTGGAATGAAATGCCACGAGATGTTTTGATGAGCATAGTCGGACAGAATACGCTCTTATGAAGTTTGGATGAATTTTGTTGCAAGTATTTTGGAAGCTCCAACGAATGTAGTACCGTTGTCGGAATGTATATGCAGCGGACAACCTCGTCGAGAAACAAAACGGCTGAAAGCGGCCAAAAACGACTGAGTGGATAAGTCTGTTGTGGCTTCTAAGTGGATTGCTTTGGTGGAAAAACAAACAAACACACACACGTATCCTTTTGAGATCCGACAAGCACGGCCGGAGTAACTTTTCACGTCGAATGGTCCCGCGAAATCTAAGCCAGTGTGCGTGAATGGTCTAGAAATTTCTGTACGCTCGGAAGGTAAGGCCGCCATTATTTGCCTTTGACATCGCTTTTTGTAAATTACGCATATCTTACACTTATTGATAGTGGCTTTTATCAAATTTTTGACCTTCGGAATCCAATATTGTGTACGTAAAAGTCGTAAAACTAGCTGATTCCCACCATGTAGCGTTATTTCATGGATAAATTTCACTAAAAGTCTGGAATATTGACAATTGTAAGGAATAATTATCGGATGTTTCTCGTTGTAAGTCAACCCTGACGTGGATTCCAGCCTACCGCATGATCGAATTATTCCTTTTTGGTCAATAA
Source organism: Calliphora vicina (assembly GCF_958450345.1). Classification (NCBI taxonomy): domain Eukaryota; kingdom Metazoa; phylum Arthropoda; class Insecta; order Diptera; family Calliphoridae; genus Calliphora; species Calliphora vicina. Next base: position 90,494,481 of record NC_088783.1, on the reverse strand, counting down.
AGGGGTTTAAATTTAGTAAATTACTAGATTTTGGAAATATTTGTCTGTCAGAAAGATTCTTGTATTCATTCGGATAGTTGACTTTCTGGTTGATGCGAACAAGTTGGTCTCGAACAAAACTAATTTCGGAATTTGATAGAATTAAGGAATCCTTAAAGAAGTTGGAACGGAATCTTGGATGAGTTATATAGAAAAATCGATATACGTAGGCCATGACTCTGACAGCCCGATTAAAAGAGGAAAAACGATAAAGTATCTTCAAAACATTGCCAGCCATGACAGTACAATTGTTGAGTCAGTCCAACAGAAAACTGAATATTTATCGACATCTAATCGCGGTAAAAGATTGTCTATAATCTCAGCTAGTAGAACTGCCCCACAAAGTTCTAATCTTGGAATAGATAGAGTCTTTATAGAAGCCACTTTGGTTTTGGATACAATTAAATGTGTAGAAATGGAACTGCCTTCGCATATACGAATATACAATGCCGCTGCGTATGCTTTTTCGGATGCATCGTAGAATCCATGGAATTGGACTTTAGAATTTGGACAATAATCAATCCATCGTGGAATACGAATGGTATTGATAACAGCGTAGTTGGACTCAAACGTTTTCCATTGATTGAGAGGTATAGTTTGAAGATTCTGGAAACGGATGCGCAACGAAATATAATTCATCGGAACATGCATTCCACCGAATGCCCAGTGTTTTAGTAAAACTGCTATCTTCAAACTTCAAAAAATCCTCACGAAGTAAATGGTCTGGCGGAATATTTACTAAATGATTTCACTAGCGATTGGATAACTGGATTGAACATCATTGGCTAACTGCAATAAGGTTCTTATTGCCAGATATGGCGCACAATTTACACCAAAGGTCACCGTTTTTAACTCATATTCGCCGATGGGACAACTGGGATCAGTTCGGAACAAAATTCTTTGGTAACGAGTATGATCAGGATTTACTAAAATTTACCTGTTCATCTTTTGAATGTCGGCGTTGAAAACAAATTGGAAAAATCACCACTTTATAATCAGAATAGTTAAATCATTTTGTAGAGTCGGTCCTATATGAAGTAACGAATTTAAACTTTTACCATTAGAAGACGGAGCGGAAGCATTAAAAACTACACGAAGTTTTGTACTAACGCAATCAGGTTTAATGACGGCGTGATGTGGAAGATAATACATGTGTCCCAGTTGTTCGTATTCTAGTACGACGTTGTCATAATCAATCTTCAAGTTCGGAATACGAATTAATCTTGCCCCATTTCGAAAAAACTGTGTCATTGCACTAGACCTAGAATGACCAACATTTAAAGAATCTGGGAATTCATCCTTAAATGGAAGTGATACTACATATCTTCCTTCGGAATTTCTCTTTGTAGTTTGAATATATAGTTCCTCAGTAGGCTGAGATGGCAGCTTAAGGGTATTAAAAATATGTTCCGAGAAAAAAGATAAAATGTTAATGCCAAAAGGTCTTATCTAGCCTTTTGGTATTAATAACAGTGATGAGCCAAGTTTTCTTTTATGTTTTCAACATATATGGTAGCTGTATGCTATGTAAATATATCTGTCCTTGTCTCAAATAAGGCCTAAACTAAACTGTCAAAATGGTCAAAATGTCTAAATGATGTTTCCGTTGGTTCTCCTAACTAAAATTCTGCCAATTCCTGTTCAACAGTCAAATTAAGAGGTAAACCATCACTTCTCCAAATAAAGAAAATATTCGTCATAAATCCTAAAACATTGTCTTTTTATTTATTTTCTATTTTCATTTCCTATTGGGGTTTGCAAATCGTTCTCGAGAAAACAAAATAAATAAATTATTTTGTTTTCTACGGACTCTGAGAGTATTGAGTTATTCAACCCTGAAATCTGAGCGTTAGTAGGCTGAGATGGCAGCTTAAAGGTATTAAAAATATGTTCCGAGATAAAAGTCCCCTCTGACCCAGAATCTATTAACCTGGTTTTTTGTACCTAAATAGCAAATATTAACCCATGCAGTTCCCAATAAAACACCCTTTGAGTTAGAAGCGAAACAGGATTGAACGCGACTTGAACTGGGACTATTAGCGGACTGTATATTTCTAGGATTAGAGGGAGTATATGGGGCTGAGCTAGGATTGAGTGATGAACGGCTTGAACTTGGTTCTTGACAAGACGAACTAGAATCATCGGTTTCCTTGTGAAGAAGCGTATTGTGCCTTTTTTGACATTTGAAACAACAATGTTTGCTTGTGCAATTCCTAACAGAGTGTGTTTTCGAAAAGCAACTTAGACACATACCTTCTTTTTTGACTTCATCGAATCTTTGCTGATGATTCATTTTTAAAAATTTTGGACATTTTCGGATTGCATGGTTTTCATTGGGACACAATTGGCATTTTAGACCAGATACATTTGTTTGGAAGCTATGAATCCTTTTATTTGAATTTGAATTGGAAGGATTTTTGAATTTTGAATCATTAGGTTTGGAATTACTGGAACCCCGAATCTCAGAAACAGATTCTAGAGTTCTATAGCGGTTAGTCAAGAATTCATCTAATTCAGACCATTTTGGAATAGAGGTTTTATCCTTTATCCCATAGTGTTAGTGTACTTTCAGGAAGTCTATTGGTACATATGAAGACGAAAATGGGGTCCCAACTTGCAACGTCAATATTATACAATTTTAAAATGGATATGCAGGAGTTAAGGTCTCTTTGTAATTGCTTTAAAGCGTTACCCGATTCGATAGTAATGGTTTTAAGGTTGAACAAGATTTTCAACTGATCATTTACTAAAACACGTCTATTCTCAAATCGCAAGCACAAATTTTGCCATGCCAAATCGAATCCTTGATGCGTCAATGGACTTTTCTGGACAATTTCTCTGGCCTCTCCTTTAGTTTTTTGGTTCAGGAAGAAGAATTTCTCCCATTACTGGCTTTGGAATTGGAGACAACTGCAGTAAACATGTCCCGGAAAGTAGGCCAGGAGGTATAGTCACCATAGAAGGTTTCGATCTCTATAGGAGGCAAATGAAAACTATGGGATTCGGAAGGAAACGAAGTAGCAACAAATTCTCGCGAAGAGCTAGACGGTGCAGGAATATTAGCAACAGAAGAATTTGACATTACAAGCTCTGGATGTAGTAGCATCACTACACGAAGCCCATCCGAAATTTCAGACAATTTATTTTGCCTTAAAGGACTCTACGTCAATTGGATCTTCGGCATGATCATTTTCCTTCTCAACTTCAGACAAAAATGTATCGTAGGCCGTCTTAATTCGATTCCAATTGGATTTCAGTTCACTACGATGGACTTCGATGGTATAAACCGAATGTAAAGGGTACTGATTGTTATTCACCCCTATCGCGAATCAACATTTCACATGAAATATTTTCCCTTTTCCTTTTTTCGTTCATCAACTTTGTTCATTTGAAAAAAATTCCCCTTGTGAAATTTTTAGATGGAATTTTGTAAAAAAATAAACAGCTGTTACGAACAAAATCAACTATTGTGAATGTAAAGTTCATCATTATATTCCCGATAGCAATTTTCCCTTCGAGGGAAATGAATATTTCATGGGAACAAAATTTCACATGTTATTGCCGATAGGGGTGATTAAGATCAGCCTCGAATTCAACCAGGCTATCCGTACAGCGAATAAATTGATCCAATGACATATTTAAATATATTTAAATAGTATGAAATGAAGAACTATAAAGCTTGAAAATAACTATAAATGAAAATCTCAGATTTCCGAAAATTTGAACAATTGAAATCCAAATTAAATCAATTAGCAAATAAAATAAACTACAAAAACAGTAACACTAACAAATGAAATTAAATTCCTTTTATAGTAAGAAATAATTATTATATGAATTTATTATAATACTTGTAAATGAAGAATACAAATGACTATAGTTGCGGGAAATGTAGAAAAATCTCATAAACCAGCGTAAAACAAAAAAAGGGAAGGTATTTTCAATTAGTATATGTGAAAAATTTAACAAAAATATAAAATGTAGATTGCATATACTTAAATATCTGTATTGGACAATGATTGCTTGTAGGGAGTTATCTGGAGTAGGATCAGCTGTTTTGAACAAAAAATTATTTTGAGGTCATTCACCTCTACTTCACTGAAAATGTATTGACAAATTATTGGAAATACTCAAAACAATAGGTCTGTTCGTTCTTTCACAAACAAACAAACCATAAATCGTAAACGATTGTTGGACAATTTGAATAATTGAAAAACTATTTATTCCAAACAAATAATGTATTTGACAACCTGAATTATTAACCAAATAATATTGAAATTTTTAAATTATCGAAAATTTTTGTTTTTTAACCGCCGACCAATAACAATTTAATGTAATTAAAATTATTAATTTATATCTTTGTGTTAGTCTAGACAATAAATTTATATTTTTGTAAACACAAATTATGTTTTCTATGGAAAATAAAGCAAAGAATAATTGATCTGCATAGAGAGTGAACAGACCTATTATATCTTTCACTTTTCCCAAAATAACACGTATGTGTGTTAGTATGTAAACTAGGGATGAGAAATAAGATTAAGAAATTGTACCCACCAGCATTAACAAATCTAAATTTTATTTATATAATATTTATAAAATAATGTCGTAGGAACGTCTTTCAATCGAATAGGTATTGAAATAAGGAATACGAAAACAATCCGAATTCTTTCGCTAATCTCTAATTTAGCTTTTTGAATAATACCAAACAATTAAAATTGCAATTGTACTACGTTTGCCAACCCTGAAATAAAAGTATACTTCCAAATTACAATGGAACGCAGTGGAAGAGAGGATATATTTAGACAGGGTTGCCGAAATGTTACGAAACAATATAGGTCTTGCTTAAATATTGGGGAAAATATTCGCAGGCAACAAACCAGCGATTTTTGTATTAAAATTTGGATTTTGTTTTATATTTCGATATAAATGCAATAAATCTAAGCATACCTCGCAATCCAACAAACAAATAATTTGATTATTTTCGCTTCAAAAAATGTTTCTTAAATTAAACTCTTCAGCAACACTGGTCTGGCTATAGAGCAGGGAAAGGCAACCTATACTATTGCATTTTACGACTGTATTAGTTATACACTCTCTCCGCTCTCACCACGAATCGGTCTTGCCAGTAAACTTTCGTCTCTTTTCCCCAATTAAAAATGTAAAATCTCATATTGTTCATCATACATCTTTAAATGTTGGGACATATTTTTTTTCACTGGCAACGCTGATTCTTAAATTGTGCGATAAAAAACGATACACAACCTGCTTGTTTGAGTTCTCAAGCTAGACTGATTAAAAGTTGTTTATTTCTCTACAATGCGTGTGCACACGTACGTAAGAGAAGAGTAAATGAAAAACGCGGCGCCCATGTTTTGCCTTTCCCTGCTATAGAGTGACAATATTATAACTCCTTTGTTATTTCCAACATATATTTGGTAAATGTTAAGAGAGGCTTAACTGTGAGAATACACTCTTCATATCACACTCAACTGAATATCAGAAAAAAAGGCTCAGAAAAGCTCAAGAGACCGTTGTGGTTAATGAAGAGACACTTCACTCACAATTCAAGTGATATTAAAGAGACCGAATATTGGAAAAAATAAACGGAATAATTAGCATAAGGGAACACAACTAAGGGAATAAAATAACGAGTACGAAAATAAATCAAAGTAGAAATGCGCGCGAAACAAACAATTATTTCTCTTAATTAATCAATTTGCTGAAAAAAAGGGAAATATCATACATTCTGGCATACATACATAATAAAAGCTGAAAAAAAAGTAAAGGGGAAAGGGGGTACCTTACACCGATACGTAAAGAACACGATTCCGAAATATAAAACTGTTTCACAATATGCAGCACGTTCCGTTGTAAACCCGAATAATAAATTAAAGAAAAACTTACTGGTAGTGATGGATGAAAATTTTGGAATTCGTTTTCTTTTCTTGTTTCTTCTAAATTCTTCCTTCGATTTTCAAATTAACTTTTCGTTGCACTATTTCTATATATATTTTCACTTTATCTTCAATTTGTTTCCTTTCTTTTGTATTATGATCTTGTTTATTTAGCAATATGAGCCCACCATATTCGTTTGTATTCCGATTTGAAACAAATTACAAATTACACATATAGAATCTCCTCGTCGAGCACTACATAAAACCTCGTCGTAGATATCAATTATCTCTTATAGCTTAGGAGATATTCGCATTTGAAAATTTCATTTTCAAAATTTTTACCCACCCTACACCAGTTTTTTGGTGATTGCGGTTCCAAATATTCCAAATTTTTCAAATTGAAATAAAATTTTTATTTATGAATATTTTTTAATGAAATTTCACAGTTATGTAGATTTTTCTATTTAAAATGGAAAAATAAAAACAAATTTTGAAATTTGTTATCAAGTATCCCAAAAATGGTATTTTTCGTTTTTTGGCTATAATATCCATACCAGGGGCGGGGTTATCGGAACCCTTTATAAAATAATTAAGAACTTATTGGGCCATCTAAAATAGGTTACTATATTTTGATATCGAGTATGCGATTTGAGAATTTTTGCCCTAAATTTGAATTTTATATAAAAATAGGCATTTTTTGAATGGACCTGATCCCGTCGGTATCAAAAATTATAAATGTTTTTTTCATTTAAAATATTTGGCGTAAAGTTAGCTTTTCAAAAAGTACAAATTCATTATATCCTCTTAGAAATTTTTTAGATAACTTAAAAAGAATAAAAGTACTTTTTTCCCAAAAAATTGCGAAAAATCGCCTTTTTTAATTTTTTTAAATTCAAATGCATGTAACTTTGGACTCAGCCACGATTTTTAAACACTTCTTTCTTTATTTGATATATAGATCTATTGTTAATCCTATAAAAGAAAAATGGATAAAATTGGGGAATATTTGGAACCGCGGTCACCAAAAAACTGGAGTAGGGTGGGTAAAAATGTTAAAAATTAAATTTTCAAATGCGAATATCTCCTAAGCTATAAGAGATAATTGATAGCTACGATGAGGTTTTATGTAGTGCTCGACGAGGAGATTCTATATGTGTAATATTTTTCAAATCAAACGAAGACATAGGATCATTTTAAAAATTGAACATACCCGAGGTGTCCTACTTTGGGAACCCCTGGTACCGCTCCTGGTGGGCTCATGAGATCCAAATTCAAAACTTAAACTCGACTACACTTCCTGCACTTTTAACTTACCTGCACAAAATATTGTGCAAAGTTGGTTGTGCAGGTAAGTCAAAATTACTGTTTAAGGATAGGAACCTGCTAGACTAAATAATGAAAATCGTTTTTCTATTCTGGAATGAGAAACAGATGAACCAGTAAATAAATGTAAAATTAAAATGTTGAACCACTCGAAATAAAGCAAAGCTTAGAAGATAAAGGTTTTAGACAAAAAACGACATAAACATTAGAAATCGCGAAAAAAAAAAACCCCAACCACTCTTCCGTGTTGAACTTGAACCCGGTGTCATAAATCTGAAAAAAATGAAACACATCCCATATATAACATGAAGTATTTATTGCATCGTAAAATTACGGTAGAAGAACCACATAAACGATTTTGCCGCGTCCAATATATGAATTGCCAAGAATATGGCCATACCAAGGCATACTGCAAATTGCCACCCGTATGTGTTATTTGTGGAGAGTTGCATAACACATCCCAATGTAACAAATCCTAAAATGAAAAAATGCAGCAATTGCGGAGGTAACCACACAGCGAACTACAGGGGTTGTCCAACATAAAAACGAACTCGAGTATTTTCTTAAAAGTCTTGAAGTTGATATAATGTTAGTTTCGGAAACCCATTTGACGTTATAGAACACTGAGAGGAATGTAACACCGTTTTCTTCTCTAACAGGTTATTGACATCGTCATATTTCATTTTTTTTCGTTTGTTTATTAATTTTCGTTTTATTATGTTTATATGGTAATAATTTTGACGATATTAGCTATCTATATTTTAAAATTTTATGTTGCGAATCGGAGTCTACCATTCTGGAAACAAGAACCATCCAATTTCCCTGAGCACGGCCGGACTATTAGGTAGCGCATTATCCAGAAGGGTAGGTTCGTTACAACGTCCAGAAGTTTATTTAAGATAAATGGATATGTTTTTTATGGCACAAATGATCCAAGAGATAGAGCATGTGGAGGCTCTGGAATTTTAATTAAAACCCGTATCAAACATCATTCAATGTGTGATATTTGTGAAGATTATCTTCAAGCTACGACAATCTATTTAGATGATTGCTACAGAAACCTATTAATTTCTTCGATATATTCACCTCCTGTTCAGAAATATGAACATTTTTACGAATCACTAGGACCCCGATTCTTGGCAGCTGGCGATTATAATGCTAAGCATACTAACTGGTGATCAAGACTTGTAACCCCGAAAGGTCGCGCTTTGTTTAATACAATTTCTAAATTGAATTTGAATGTGCTGTCGAGCGGAGAACTAACATACTGGCCTACTGACCCAAGCAAAATACCCGATGTCATTGATTTTTCAGTTACAACAAATTTACCAACGGAACTAATGCAGGTTAAATCTTCATTAGAATTATCCTCGGATCACTCACCCACCTTCGTTACTCTATTGAACCGCCTAGAAATATTAACCACGACTGGTCACTTTGCAATATCAAGCACGAAAATAAATTGGTTGAAATATAGGAAATATCACACACAGTACAGAAAATATATCGCTAAGAACACCAGAAGATATCGATATCTCACTAAAAAATTTTGAACAAAACTTAAAACTTGCTGTTGAACAAGCCACTCAAATAACCCAACAAATAAGATACAATAGACTCTATTCTACAGACATTGAACAGTTATTAGCTGAAAAAAGAAGAGTTCGTCGAGAGTGGCAACTCTACAGATCCCCTCAACTTAAAACGGAGCTTATAAAATGTCGCAAACGCCTTAGTATGCTTCTTCACAAACGCAAAACTGACTCAATAAATATCTGGAGAACTTAGATTCCATCCAGTACTCAAATTACTCTCTATGGCGAACTACAAAAAAATTCAAAAGACCTGTTATGAGCAGACCTCCTCTACGTAATTCAAGTGGAGGCTGGGCGAGAAACGATACTGAAAAAGGAAACCTGTTTGTTAGTCATCTAAAGAACGTCTTTTCACCGAATGAGTCAAACGACATATTAGATTTACCACTAACTTTACCCCATATTACTGCAGCTGAAACACTTCGCTTTGAGATTTCAGAGATCAACAAGGCTATTGTTGATTTAAACTGCAAAAAAGCTGATAACAATCCTAATTATTTTTAATGCTATATTACTCCTTGAATATTATCCACCAGAATTTATAATATTCACAAAAGCGTATAATTCCTTGATGCATTGAATGCGAAAAGTAGATCTACTTTCTACTTTTGTAAGCATCACAAGCGGCGCGCGTACTAAACACCTGATTTTGAGAATCTGATCAAAACAAACATTGGCTCGTAATAAGCATTGCATGTAACTTTAAGCGTAGAATACGAAGAAGGTATTGACAAGAAAACGCGTGGTGTGCACCTCCAGCTAAAAGTCGAATCATATAGACCCATTAGCCTATTGGCAAATATATCAAAGCTATTCGAAAAAATCTTAATGCACAAGTTAAAGCCGATTGTGAATCATTTTTATTATATTCCAACTCATCAATTTGGATTTCGAGAAAAACATAACACCATAGAACAAACTCACAGGCTGGTAGATACCATATCTAAGACATTTGAAGAAAAAACATATTGTTCAAAGTATGGCACGAAGGATTATTAGTAGTATAAATATGGGGTTTCTGGCGTGATTTAGAGGAATTTTTTCCTCTAAACTGGCAGAGAAGAGGAATATTGAAAAATTGTTATGAGGAATTTTTGGCAGAGAAGAGGAATATTGAAAAATTGTTATGAAGAATTGTTGGCAGATAAAAAGGCAGCGAAAATTTGATGACGAGTAATTGTTGGCAGAGAAAAAGGCAGCGAAAATTTGATGACGAGGAATTTTTGGCAGAGAACAACTCTTTTTCCAAGGCGAATTTATACAAGGTGGAGTCAGTCAAACAGCTGATAACTTTTTTTTTCGCTTTTTGGTTCTAACATCTGTCATAGTTTGTTTTTATATTTAAATATCTACATATTCTAAGCTTATTAACAAATATTTATTGTTTACATAAATAAGTAAAGCCTTCACTTTTCAATTATCTACACTATATTAAGTTTAAATACTTATTTGTTTAATTTTTCATTTTGGTTTTCTGACATTTGTTAAGACCAATTGTTGTTTTTGTAGAACTGACACAACCTTGTATGAATTCGCCTTGTCTTTTTCCTTCAGAAGAAATAATCCTTAATGATGTCCAAGATATCGAATTCATTGTTACATGTGTCAAAACTAAATTTAGGATCATATTTATCACATGTTATTATATTCCTCCTGCGCAGTGTTGACAAAACATTATTGGGAAAAAATGCTAGATTTTTCTCAAAAAATTCTAAACCAATTTCTAGCTTTTTGCTAGAAATTCTTGGGTTTTGTGTTTGTTGTTTTCTTTCAACGGGGTTGAAAGAATAGAAACCAAAGTTATTTATACGTGTGTATATACAAGTTAACACAATCAAGTATACATGAACAGGCAAAATCTACACAAGGTTGTGCTGACGGTGCACACGCGCAAGCTAATAGGCAGGATCATATTTCGTCTGGGAGATTGCACAACGTGGGAATGGAATGAGTTGTATCAGCATTTATTTAGATTTAAGCATTTACAAAATATTGTTAGTTTAGTCTTATTTGGGTGATCGACGGGAACAGTCGAATAATAAAATTATTAAGAAATAATTGTAGTGTTTTATTTCTAAGTGTAAAGTGGACAGTTGGAGTCCACTATAAAATTAATTTTTTTGAGATAACGAAAGAAAGGAAGTTAACTGGCGCCCGAGCAGGGACTCGCCAAGAAAAAGCGGAGTCCTTATAAAATTAAATATAATAAATTAAATAAGTTTCTGCGATTCCTACGGGACCCTCCAGAAACTAAATAATAAAACCTGAAAAGGATAAAAAAGGAAATAGTGAAATTTAGTATTTTTTGTGGAAAAAAGGATCCACCTGAAGGAAAAAAGAACAGTGACAATTGAGTGAAATATAAAGTAAAATTTATTATTTTCGTTTTGTGGAAATAAAGATCCACCTAAGGAAAAAAGAACAGTGACAATTGAGTGAAATATAAAGTAAAATTTATTATTTTTGTTTTGTGGAAATAAAAGATCCACCTAAAGGAAAAAGAACAGTGACAATTGAGTGAAATTTCGATCCTGTGACTACCAGTGAATTAACTTGAAGAGAAAAAGGAGAATTATTGGAAGGCATATCCTGGAAAAGTGACTGTGAAAATATAGAAGGAAGAACCTGTGAGGTTATAAAGCAAGCAAATTCCTATGTATATGTTTATGTAAGTATGGAAAATTTACAAAATAAGGTAACAGAGTTAACTGGCGCCCTGAACGCCGTTCTAAACCAGCTAAGAACTCTGGATCAGAGGACGCAGAGTTTAGAACGTAGGCCCAGTAATCCCCCGGTCGTTGAGGGCGAAAGTCCTCCTCCCCCCTGTGTGCTCCAACCACGGAAACTGAATTAAATGAAATAGGAAAACTTCCCGACTGTGTAAGGGACTTGCAGTCTTTCGAGGGTGACCCCACGCAGTATGTATCCTGGATACATAGCGTGGAGAGCATCCTGAAGGATTATGAGATCGTCCGGCAGAAGCCTATATATAGGGCTATTGTCCAGGCTATACGCCGAAAATGTAGAGGAAAGGCTGATGCAGCCCTTACCTCCTACAACATATTCGATGAAGATTGGGCATCGATAAAGAACTGTCTTTCTCTGCATTATGCAGACAAAAGAGATGTTCGCACATTAGAACATCAGTTAACCCAACTAGCCCAGAAGAGTATGAGCGTAGACGAGTTCTACGCTACAGTAAATCACCAATTCTCCCTGATCATAAATAAACTGAAGACAGAAACTTACTCTGAGGAAACGACTAGCGTTTTAATAGAGACTTATAGGAATAGGACACTGGAAGTTTTCATAAGGGGCCTTAACGGCGAGCTGTCGAAGATGATAATGCTCATGAAGCCCAAAACACTTCCTGAGGCATATTCGCAATGTTTAGAATTGAGAAATACAAATTACAGGAGTCAGGTCTCCCTGCATTCGGTTAATGGTCAGAATAGGGTCCAAGTTCCAATGGGATTTAATAACTTTCCGAATCACCACCCAAATAAGACTCGAAATCAAGCTTCCTTCCAAAAGTTTGTACCGAAAAACCGGTATCAACCTCAAGCGAACCCTTTTGTAAACCGACAATTTGAGCCACGGCGTGTTGCACAACAGCCTGCTCCCCACAGACCAGAACCAATGGACGTAGATCCGAGTACACAATCTAGGGGAACCGGAAACCGACCATGGAATAACCACAAAAGGCGGGCCTTTTCAGAGCAGGTTCGTCCCGGGTCGGCACAACACCCGTTTAAACAACAGAGAATTTTTAACATGACACAAGAGGACAATGAGGGCGAACCGGCCGACGATCAAATAAATTTTCGGACTCGTGCCTTTCCGGCTTACCATACGTAAGCAATGAATTAAGGGATGGCTCAATAATAAAATTTTTAATAGACACAGGGGCTACCAAAAACTTTGTTGAGCCAGCCTTATGCCCCAGTTCAAAGAAATTGGATAAACCATTTTATGTTCGTACTGCATCAGGGAGAATACAAATTAGTGAGAAGGTAAAGGGGAAATTCTTTGCCCCATTTGGTAACGATACGACAATTACATTCTATGTATTACCGGGATTCACATCTTTCAATGGAATAATCGGTGACGATACTCTACTTGAGCTTCAAGCCATAATAGACCACAAAAATAATACACTGACAATCTCGCCAGGGATCAGTATACCCCTTAGAATTCAGACATTGAACGAAATTAACGTACTTCCATCATGCACTACATTGAGTGACCTTATAGCCGAATTTAGTGACATATTTGGACCAATAAATAACGAATTGGCAGCAACATCTATTAGGGCAGAGATACGGTGTACCACTGATGAGCCAATATACTCAAAGAGTTACCCTTATCCAGCTTGTATGCGTACTGAAGTGGACAGACAAATAGAGGAACTTCTGGATAATAATGTAATACGGCCATCAAGAAGTCCTTATAATTCTCCCATTTGGGTGGTCCCAAAAAAACCTAAACCAAATGGAGAGAAGCAATATCGGATGGTGGTGGATTTCAAAAGATTAAATGCCGTCACCATACCTGACACATATCCAATTCCCGACATAAATTCAACATTGGCAAGCCTTGGCAAGGCGAAATATTTTACAACCCTTGACCTCACTTCGGGGTTTCATCAGATTTCAATGAATCCAAGGGATATTCCAAAGACAGCCTTTTCCACAATGAATGGGAAGTATGAGTTTTTGAGGCTACCGTTCGGCCTACGGAATGCGCCTGCTATATTTCAGCGTATGGTCGATGACGTCCTGCGAGGCTGTATAGGGAAAATATGTTATGTCTATATAGACGACATAATAGTATACGGGGATAATATTGAGGAACACTTAGGGAACCTCAGGAAAGTATTTCAGCGCCTAAGAGACGCTCACCTTAGGGTTAATTTGGAGAAAACTGCCTTTATGAAAACCGAGGTCGAATTCCTTGGTTATGTGGTTACTAAGGATGGCATACTGCCTGATAGGAAGAAGGTTAGGGCAATCCTTGACATTGTGCCACCCCGGACCTTGAAAGAGCTCAAAAGTTTTCTAGGATTAACATCCTATTATAGGAGGTTCATTAAGGACTTTGCCAAAGTAGCTAAACCCTTAACCACTCTCACACGTGGCGAGATGGCACAAGTCAAGGCTAATCGATCAAAGAAAGTTAGAATTATTCTCGGGGAGGAAGAGCTACAAGCATTTAACGAACTTAAGGAATTGCTCACGTCATCGGAAGTATTAGCCTTCCCGGACTTTGACAAACCATTTAATCTTACGACGGACGCTTCTAACAGTGCTTTAGGTGCAGTACTGTCTCAAGGGGAAATGGGAAAGGACAAACCAATAACCTTTATTTCTCGCTCTTTGAACAGGACAGAGGAGGCATATGCCACGAACGAAAAAGAGATGCTCGCCATAGTTTGGGCATTGGACAATCTTCGCTCCTATCTGTATGGAGCTAAGAAAATACGCATTTTTACCGATCACCAACCCCTGACGTTTGCCATGAGCAACAGGAATTACAATGCGAAATTGAAAAGGTGGAAGGCTAGGATAGAAGAATATAACTTCGAACTTATATATAAACCAGGGAAATCCAATGTAGTAGCCGACGCCTTATCTCGCCTAAAAGCAGACTCAGCCGACTCAGTGAAAGCTGAGCAGACTTCGAGAACTGCATCTACAGACTTGTGTGTCCATATTGCGGACGAGTCCTCCACTGACACTGCAAGTGAAGGTAGGGTAGGAAGTGAGGACTCAAATACCATAACAGCTAGTGAAGGTACGATAGGGAACGGAGACTCAGCTACTATAACAGCTAGCGAAGGAACTGTGCACAGCGCCGAACAGGATGGCACAGATTTGATTCCACATGTCGAAGCTCCCATTAATGTTTTTCGTAATCAAATTATAGTACGACAATTCCAATCAGATATGACTTCTCACATCAACCCTCATCCTGGCTATAACCGCCACATCATATCATTGGAAGAAATTAACAGAGAAAATCTTATTCGTGCATTAAAAGAAAAACTCAGACCCGATGTCCTAAACGGAATTAAAATCCCTGAACAATATTTGTGGTTATTACAGGAAGTATATTTAGATCATTTTTCACACTATAGGCTACGAATTACTGAAAGACTTGTAGAAGACATTACTTGTCCAGAGAGGGTGTGTTCATTGATAGAGGAAGAGCACAAAAGGGCACATAGGAATAAGGATGAAAATAAGTTACAACTTTTGGAGAAATATTATTTCACAAGAATGAACAGCCTTGTAGGGAGGTATACAAAAAATTGTGAAATCTGCAAAGCTAACAAATATGATCGACATCCACCACTGCCTAATCTTCAAGCTACTCCGATTCCTTCTTATCCCTGTGAAATACTGCACATGGATGTTTTTGTACTTCAAAATGAGTATTTTATTAGTGTTTTAGATAAATTTTCAAAATTTGGGAAACTCTTTCCTCTCAGAAATCGTTCAGCCTTGCAAATGAGAGAAAAAATAATTGAAACCCTTAACTATTTCTCGACACCACGAATTCTAGCAACCGATAATGAACGAGGCTTCATTAGTCCAATAGTAATGAATGTAATTCAACAATTTGGTGTCAAGGTATATCTAACACCAGTAGGTCGTAGTGAGGTGAACGGACAGGTAGAGCGATTCCACTCAACCTTGTTAGAAAGTTATCGATGTTTAAAGGTTGAATATAAAGACTTAGGAGTTAGGGATTTAATAATGCTTGCCACTGATCGATACAATAACACCGTCCACTCTGTCACCAACAGGAAGCCGGTGGACATTTTCTTTAATAGGGCTGAAAGAATTAATTACCAAAGGTTGCGGAACTTTCGGAGAAAGTTAAATAGGGAAATAAGAAAATCGATTAAAGAAAAGCAAGAGGCAACTTTGGAGCGTCATAATGGTAAGCGTCGTGCCACATCGAAGGAATATAAGGCGGGTGACGTCGTTCATGTTAGAAACAGGCAGATCAAAGCAAAGCATCGACCACTTTATGAAAAAGCGGTCGTTAATAAAAACAACCGGGTCACGGTGCAGACAAGCACTGGAAAAAAGATTCACAAGACCCATATCAAAACCTAGTGGCTTCCCTTAATGCGATTTCTTTTTTTTTTGGGACGACGATTTGTGATAGTGATGTTCTCACTGTCATGGATCGTGGTAGATCTTCGTACCTTAGTAGGTTTCTTGCAATTAAACCACCAACGCTCGAAACTAAAAAGGATAACACGGAATCTACGGTCCATACAAAAAATATAAACAAATGGACCCAAGATTATAGTGGAAACCGCATATTTGCGGGGGGTTCAATTCCCCATGGGTACCATGAGAATAGGGAAATCGAATTATTGGAAAAGCCTTAAACTATGTATATAAAAAAAAGAAGAGGCATAAGCCCAAATAAAACATAAATCAAATGAAATCTAAAAAATAAAATTGAAAAGGCCTTAAATTAAAAATAAAAAGCATAAAATGTCAAACAAATGCAAAATGCAAAAACATAGAAATGTTTAAATAAAAATAAAGAATAAAAATAAAGAAAATGGAAAAAGGCCTAAAATTATATAAAATATAAGCTTAAGCGCAAATATGTACATATTTATATTAAAAATAATTAAATAAAATCATTGCAATGAAGTAAATTTAGTTCTTAACAGGGGTGATCCATGCCAGTTGTATAATACAAAGGAGGTCCATGGCTTAACACATTGACTGCCAAGGCACTTTCACCAAATGAGGTGCTGGGGGCCACAACATTTTCTTAGCGTAATCTCTTCGAAAACGTCAATATTGGAATTTAGGCTACTGTCAGTAATATTTACTGCTTAGAAACCGATTTTTTTTATAAATAAGCGGGTCTTACGAAATGGCGAAGAGAATTTTTTTATGGGATACTGAGTTAGAAAAAATACTCAGTACAAGTTCAGAAAGCGATGAAGAATGTGAAAATTACAGTTTTGATGAGGAACTTCCAGACAAAATCGAAAAAAATTCTTAAAATCAAGCACTATTGTCTGATATGGCTAGAGAGAATAAAAGTCGTGTCAGACATATGTGTCCGACGTGGCGTAAACCGCATAGTGCAGTGTCACACATATGTGTCCGACGTGGCAGTCAATGTGTTAAGAGACTAACATTTGTTTTTTGCATATGGCAAACAATCACACCTTGTTCAAGAATTAATATAACAAACAAAATAAAAAGCAAAAGATTACAAATGAAAAATGTAAAACCATAAGTTAACAAATCTGTATAAAAACAAAAGAAATTGAAAAAAGGCCTAAAAATTATAAAAAATATAATTAAGCGCAAATATATTAAAAAACAAATGAATTAATTCAAATAAAATCATTACAATAAAGTAAATTTATTTCATAGCAGGGGTGATCCATGCCAGTTGTATAATACAAAGGAGGTCCATGGCTTAAGAGACTGTCATTTGCTTTTTACATATGGCAGACAATCACACCTTGTTCAAAAAAAAAAAGTAAAAGAGGGGAATGTGGCCTTCAGCCTCAAAGATAACTAGGATAAAGTAAAACAGAAATGAAAATAAATCAGATACAAAGACTAACTTAGAATAAGAATCCTACTAACAATAAAACATTATATAACTAGAAAACTTAAAGTAGATGCTTCATTATTCTAACTAACTATGTAGCTACTAAACACACTAACACACTAATCGTAGAACTAGAGGAAAAAAAAAAACATTTATCATTCCAGTCTTACGTGGTTCGCTGCTGCGAACAGTCTACAAATCTTCGAATACCATTCGCGGTTGGTTACATTCAAATATGGCAAAGGTTGGCTGGTTGACGGAAGATTTAACATGGTTCATGTCATCAACTTAGAGGAATATGAACGCCTGTTGGATCAAATTGTGGCAATGATGGAGAAAACTGCTGTGGAAGAGAAGGAAAAGTTGGTAATTGATTTCCATATTAATTACGCAGATTGGGATAGGGTGTTGAAGTCTGAACAGAGCATCATTGAAAATAACAACCACCAATACGTGATCAACGATCGACTCTTTAAAACATCGCAGGAGGCAATATCTAAGGTTAACGCAATGGTGGCGCGATTCCATAATGAGAGAAGAAATTCACCGGATAATTGACGAAATCGCAACTCTCCCTTATGCTAACGAATTGGAAGCAATTGAGTATGCTAGTCCAAGGGTATGCACGAATGGTTCAATGATCCTCTATGTCCTATCACTGCCCAAGGTAAGGCAAGTTGAATATAACTATCTTATTGTCAAACCATCCGTTCAGGAAGGGAAGGTTATAGACTTACCCTTTAATACGCTGTTAGTAAATGAGAAGGAAACTTATGGCATCACCGGACAATGTATGCAGATCAACAATAATACAGTGTGTGAAAGGAAGAACTTGAAAAAACTCCCTGAAAATGACTGTATACCAATTCTAATCAAGGGCGGCGAAGCGAAGTGTTCCTACCGATCCTGTGAAGAAGAGGTTGTCGAACTCGTTATGGAAGATACCATATTCATTACCAATTTTAAAGGCAATCTTCAGAGTGGTAACGTTACTAAATTCCTTTCGGGAACCTACGCAGTGCGTCTTAACAAAGAAGAAGTGAAGATAAGAAACTTAACTTATACCAGCCGAAGCGAGACATCTATACAAATCCTACCCCAGATCGTCACAACCATATTAGAAGAAAGACGGCAGCTTGACATAGGTTATCTTCACAATATGAGTCTACAAAACATTAAAAATTTAGAAAACTTAGACACAAGATACCGCTACTCCATGATAGCGGACTGCACAATTTTTTCGCTCTTATCATTCTTAGGATACCTATGCTGGAAAGCCTTATACTCTCATGTGCGTTTCCCCCCGCTACGGAGCATGACCAACGCAATACCTAAATCGCAATCTGCGGGACGCAGATTTTTGGCAAGGGAGGAGTTAACACAATCAAGTATACATGAACAGGCAAAATCTACACAAGGTTGTGCTGACGGTGCACACGCGCAAGCTAATAGGCAGGATCATATTTCGTCTGGGAGATTGCACAACGTGGGAATGGAATGAGTTGTATCAGCATTTATTTAGATTTAAGCATTTACAAAATATTGTTAGTTTAGTCTTATTTGGGTGATCGACGGGAACAGTCGAATAATAAAATTATTAAGAAATAATTGTCGTGATTTATTTCCAAGTGTAAAGTGGACAGTTGGAGTCCACTATAAAATTAATTTTTTTGAGATAACGAAAGAAAGGAAGTTAACTTACATATATAAATAACTTTGGGTATATTAAATGCAGGTTGCACTTACTTGTGTTTTATAATTCAAGGGATGAAAATAAAAACAGAAGAGTTTTAAAAACGCTATAAAAATGTAATTTTTATTATGAATTTGGGGTTTTTGATGTTGTGGTTTTTTTGTGGCTGCGGATGTGGCTGTAGTTAATCACAAACTGTAATGGCGCCTAGAAGGATTGACAGGACTTCAATTGTCATCTGTCAATCATCCTAGGCGTCATTCACAGTAGTGAAACCAACCACAGGCATGGCAAGCGGGGGGTCACATTTTATAAAAGGGGCTCCATTTCGATATCGAGGAAATCGTCGTCCTCCTCCACATCATCACGGGCCTCAACATGCCGGCCCCCTTGCAGAGGTGCAACAAGAATTGCATCGCTGAGGCGGTTATTTGTAGCAACCATTTCTCGAAGTAGCTGGTGGGTGGTTGCTTGGCCTGCAGATTGTTGCTCTAACTGCCGTTGTATAGAAGTAGGCCTTCTTCTTGAGCGCAACTGTCGGGCGGTTACAATCTCTCCAGAAGCAGAGCTCGACTCATCGCGGTTATTTATACGACGAACTTGTTGTTGCAACCTACGAACTGGTGGAGGTGGTGGTGCTGCTCTGTCAACTATACGGCGGTTAATTTGAAGCCGGTCTTGAACGGATCGGCTTGGGGCAGAATGTGTCGCTGACGATTGCCTTGGCCGCTCCCTATGCAAAAGAGTATGATGCAACAATCCGCATTTTCGACATATGGAACTGGATGTACATTCGTTAACCACATGTGTTTGAGAAAGGCAGTTCGAACTGTAACCATGAAATCGCACGTTGTACATTCGCTGAGGAACTGAAAAGCTCAGAAAAACTCTACAAGCACGCAAGTGATGGTGCTGGAAACAGACAAGGCAGGTTTCTGAATGACGAGCTGGCTCCATTACTGATCTGAAAGGAAGAATAAACGAAAAAAAGAAGAAAGTGGGAAATGGATAAGTGGAAGAGTACAATAATAACGTGATTACGGTTTAAATCTAGACTAAGAGAAGAAACTAGCTACTTATCCAAGATTGGCAACCACACTGTGTTCGGATATCAGCTACTTTTATTCTTTTATCCGATCCATGATAGACGGTTTCAATGCGGCCCAATCTCCAATCATTAGGCGGAAGTAATTCATCCTTTACAATAACAAAATCTCCCACTAGTAACTCCTTCTTCGGGTAACGCCATTTGTAGCGTTTCTTGTAAATAAATCTTGTAAATAATCTGCTTTCCATCTTTGCGCAAATCGATGATGAAGAGCCTTTAGTTTCTCCCATCGGTTAAGAAGGGAGATATTCAAGTCATCCTCTGCCATTTCCGGTGGAACAATTATAGGCGCACCTCGTAGAAAGTGTCCGGAAGTTAATACTCAGGGTCTTCGGTCATCGGAGATAAAGGACGAGAGTTAAGAACGCCTTCAATTCTAACTAAAAGAGTAGAAAATTCTTCGAAATTAAATTTTTGATTTCCTACAACCTTCCTAAAGTGAAGCTTGAAGCTTTTAACTCCAGCTTCCCACAGGCCTCCCATATGCGGTGCACTAGGTGGTATGAATTTCCATTCGAAGCCGTGGAGAGCATATTTTTCAGATATGTCTTTAGAAGATTGTCTAAGAAATGCAGCGTATTCATCAAGTAATGCTTTACTTGCGCCTACAAAATTTGTACCATTATCAGACATGATACGTTTGGGTAAACCACGTCTTCCAACGAATCTGTCAAACGTGGCCAGGAAAGCCTGAGATGAAAGACTTGAGCATGGTTCAAGGTGAATAGACCTAGTAGCAAAGCATACAAATATACAGGCGTAGCCCTTCATATATGAAGAATTTCTTAGATGGCCGGCCTTTATCTGAAACGGACCTGCAAAGTATATCCCCGTAAAGGTAAAAGGCAAGGAGAACGTAGTTCTCCCAGCTGGTAAGGCAGCCATAATCTGAGATAAAACTCTCTGCTTATAGCGAACACAGGTCAAGCACTTGTTTATACATTTTTTAATGGCTCTTTTAAGAGCAGGGATATAGAATTGATATCTCACCATATTCATCATCAGTGAAATATCAGGGTGCATTAGATTGTTGTGCATAAAGTTTAGTATCATTTCGCAAAGATTTGATTCATAAGGAATAATTATCGGATATCTTTCATCGTAAGTTAAAGATGAGTTAACCAATCGACGGTTAACTCTAAGAAGTCCATTATGATCTAAAAACGGGTTCAAAGTAATGAGAGAACTCTTCTTCGAAATCGGCCTGGAGTTGAACAAATCATCATATTCATCAGCATAGTAAGCCCGTTGAGTCAATTGAATTAGCACCGTTTTTGACCTATTTAGTTCGTTCTGAGAAAGAGTCTCGGTATGAATTTCACGATTTTTGGAAGCTAAATTGCAGAACCGGTTCATGTAAGCTACCACGCGAAGTGCTCGGTGATATCTAGTAAAACTATTTATGATATAAAATTCATCACCAGTTTCCTTTCTTGCTCGAGTAACTTGATATCTTGAGGGAGGTAATGCTTCGTTAGCTAATAATTTTTTCGCATTCAATTCCTTATTAGATGACGAAAGCGTATCTGAATCATTTGTGCAATGAACTTGTAGAACTTTCCTTTGTTCTGGTGGTGCCTGTAACGTTTGATTCGAAAATGGCCAATGCTCCTGAGCGCTGAGAAGCCAAATGGGTCCGTGCCACCACAATGGATTTATCAAAAGCCCCTGCGGATTACAACCTCTAGTTCCAAGATCTGCCGGATTTTCAGAAGTGGGCACATGTCTACAGGTAGCATCACCAACATTCTCTATAATCTTGGTAGTTCTATTAACTACAAATGTTTTCCATGTAGATGGATGTTTTTGAAGCCATGCAAGGACAATAGTAGAGTCTGTCCACAGATGGACCGATGCATTTGAAAATAAGCCTTCAGATACGACGTGCCTTACTAATTTTGAAAGAAGTAGTGCGCCACACAGTTCCAATCGTGGAAGGCAAAGTTTTTGTTGCGGAGCTACCTTACTCTTTGCCACCAATAAATGTGAACTTCTTTCTTTGGAATTTTCAGACCTAATGTAAAGAGTGGCACAATATGCCACTTCCGAGGCATCGCAAAACCCATGCAACTGAATTAAATTTTCAGGTTGAAAATTTACCCAGCTTGGTATTCTAATTGCTTCAATGTGTATGAAATTCTCGATAAACGTGTTCCATTTAACTAAAATGTGCGATTTTACATTTTCGTCCCACTCAACGCCTTCTTGCCATAGTTCCTGAAGGAGAATTTTGGCTTGAATAATTATAGGCGTTAGCCATCCTGCCGGGTCAAAAAGTTTCGCAACGCAAGACAAGATTTGCCTTTTTGTTACATTTTTCCCAATATTAATCGGTTCTATTTTGTATGTAAAGACATCACTCATTGCGTTCCACCGAATTCCTAGAGTCTTTGTGAAACTGGAATCATCAAATTTCAAAAAATCGTCATTTAAAAGATTGTCTTTGGGAACGTTATTTAATAATTGCGCATTATTTGCTGTTATTTTCTTCAATGGAAATCCTGCTGAATTAAGAGCGTTGCATAATTGTTTCTGAGATTCCATTGCTGTTTCTATTGTGTCCCCCCCTGATAACACATCGTCAACATATGTCTCCTTTCGTAATATTCTTGACGATAATGGAAATTTAGTCTCTGTGTCATCAGCCAACTGAAGAAGTGTCCTAATAGCCAGGTAGGGTGCGCAATTTATACCAAAGGTTACAGTGGATAACTCGTAATCCTTTATGTATCCTAAGTTATTATCTCGGACTAAAATTCTCTGATAGGGTCTATCTGAATCATTAATTACTATTTGACGATACATTTTCTCGATAACGCCATTGAAGACATATTTATATTTCCTCCAGTTTAATATTATAGTCATAAAATCTGACTGAAGAATTGGCCCACTATGCAGTATATCATTCAAGGAATATGAACTCTTCGTCTTACGCGATCCATTGAATACAATGCGGACCTTTGTTGAAGAACTATCAGGCCGAAAGACTGCATGATGTGGTAAGTAATATGAAAAGTATTTTCCCTCGTTACTTATTTCGCAGGAGTCACACTTATGCATATGGCCTAACTCTATATATTCTTCTAAAATTTTATTATAAACATCCAAAATATCAGCCTTTTTCTTCAAATTTGACTCGATTTGAAAAACAAAGACTTTGGAAATTATTGCTTAAAAGGAAGTTTTACCACATATCGGCCATCCTCCCGCCGATACGTTGTTTTTGAATAATGTTCCTCGCAAAATTTGTCTTCCTCTGATAAAACTGAATTATTCGAAATTTCCTCTGTTTCCCAAAATGTTCTTAATTGAATACATATATTGTTTGTTTCCTTAGCTTTTTCATTAACATCTACTGCAACTAGTGACAATGAGCTTATCTTGAAGGGTCCATAGATAAACCATCCATAAACAGAATTCTTGGCTACCATGTTTCCTAAAACTTGTCGTTTCGTTCCTTCAAGTAAAATGTGCGGTATTACATCGCTTCATAATAACATATCAATATGAGAGGAAACATAAAATTTTGGATCCGCCAATTTTAAATCACTAATCTCGGTAAGATTAGGATTATAAATTGTCGTTGATGGCATCAAACTCGTTAAGTTTGAAACTATCACAACTTGAGTATCAAGCTTAAAATTATGTCCCTTAGCGCATAGGGTTATACTACACATTTTCTTCGAATTAGCTACTACTGTTCCTCCTAAACCACATATTTCAAACTCCGCATGTTCCGACCTTAAATTCAACCTATTTTGAATTCGCTCAGTCAAGAAAGACCTTTTCGATGCAGAGTCAATCAGTGCTCTAACCGTGAATTTATCTCCCAAATGATTAATTTGCACCAAAGAAGTTGGTAACAAAATATCGTCATGATTAACCGACAAATGAGTTTGGACATTCGTCGGAGTTGCATTACTGCACGAAGGGCAATGTAATTCAACATCAATATTTGGAGATGTTATATTACTTATCGGTTGTGTGGATTTAGTATTAAACGAATTTACCGGTCTATTTCCACCCTGATTACTTCTAACCTGTTCACCATTATTGTTCTGATTTAAATGTAATAAGCTGTGATGTTTATTCTTACATTGCGTACAACGGAAAATACTCTTACAATCCTGGTTAACGTGAGTTGGTGATAGACAGTTGCTACATATTCTATTCTGTTCAATTCGGTGTCTAACTGAAAAATCTGAAAATATTTTACATATTCTAAGATTATGGTTTTCATTGCACAATCGGCAGGAATTTTGATTATATGAACTTGTTTTCTGACCTGAATTTTTACCAGTATTATTTTTACTAGTTCCCGGTTTCGAATCACTCTTATGACTACTTTCATTCACATGTATTTGCTCACGTGCCCTCTCTATCCTTTCAACTACCCGATGTCTACTTTTTAAGAAATTATCCATCTGAATCCAGGATGGCATTTCGGAATCACTTTCCAAAGATTTCTCCCAGGCTGTAATTGTCTGTATTGGTAATTTACTACTACACAAATATACCAAAATTGGATCCCATTGATCAACACGAATACCATGACCTATTAACATCGCAAGGCAATCACATATAGTTGTCCTTATTCGATTAATATCATTGCTAGTTTCATTAGTAGCGGGCTCTATGTTAAAAAGAGCTTTTAGTTGAATTTCAACCAAAAATTTCTTATTCTCATACCTTTGCTTTTAAAGCATTCCAAGCCGCTAAATAATTTTGTTCCGATAAGGGATATTTTGTATTATTGCTAAGGCATCTCCAGAAGTTTTATTAAGTAAATGGAAAAACTTTTCAACCTTGGAGACTCTTGGATTAGTATGATAAAGGACTGAGAACATATCCCTAAAAGATGGCCATTCCTCATAACTGCCATTAAAAACTTTCATGTCACAAGCTGGTACTCGGACACCAATTTCAGACAGGTCAAATGTAGTATTTGTTGGAAAGAATGTGGAGTTACCCAAAACAGAAGAATGCTGTGGACCATTTTGTGCATTTACTGAACCCCTTGCGGCCATCAAAAGGTCGTTCATATTTGCCTTCGTCCACTGATACCTTTCCTTACATTCCCTGCGGATTACAACCTCTAGTTCCAAGATCTGCCGGATTTTCAGAAGTGGGCACATGTCTACAGGTAGCATCACCAACATTCTCTATAATCTTGGTAGTTCTATTAACTACAAATGTTTTCCATGTAGATGGATGTTTTTGAAGCCATGCAAGGACAATAGTAGAGTCTGTCCACAGATGGACCGATGCATTTGAAAATAAGCCTTCAGATACGACGTGCCTTACTAATTTTGAAAGAAGTAGTGCGCCACACAGTTCCAATCGTGGAAGGCAAAGTTTTTGTTGCGGAGCTACCTTACTCTTTGCCACCAATAAATGTGAACTTCTTTCTTTGGAATTTTCAGACCTAATGTAAAGAGTGGCACAATATGCCACTTCCGAGGCATCGCAAAACCCATGCAACTGAATTAAATTTTCAGGTTGAAAATTTACCCAGCGTGGTATTCTAATTGCTTCAATGTGTATGAAATTCTCGATAAACGTGTTCCATTTAACTAAAATGTGCGATTTTACATTTTCGTCCCACTCAACGCCATCTTGCCATAGTTCCTGAAGGAGAATTTTGGCTTGAATAATTATAGGCGTTAGCCATCCTGCCGGGTCAAAAAGTTTCGCAACGCAAGACAAGATTTGCCTTTTTGTTACATTTTTCCCAATATTAATCGGTTCTAGTTTGTATGTAAAGACATCACTCATTGCGTTCCACCGAATTCCTAGAGTCTTTGTGAAACTGGAATCATCAAATTTCAAAAAATCGTAATTTAAAAGATTGTCTTTGGGAACGTTATTTAATAATTGCGCATTATTTGCTGTTATTTTCTTCAATGGAAATCCTGCTGAATTAAGAGCGTTGCATAATTGTTTCTGAGATTCCATTGCTGTTTCTATTGTGTGTCCCCCTGATAACACATCGTCAACATATGTCTCCTTTCGTAATATTCTTGACGATAATGGAAATTTAGTCTCTGTGTCATCAGCCAACTGAAGAAGTGTCCTAATAGCCAGGTAGGGTGCGCAATTTATACCAAAGGTTACAGTGGATAACTCGTAATCCTTTATGTATCCTAAGTTATTATCTCGGACTAAAATTCTCTGATAGGGTCTATCTGAATCATTAATTACTATTTGACGATACATTTTCTCGATATCGCCATTGAAGACATATTTATATTTCCTCCAGTTTAATATTATAGTCATAAAATCTGACTGAAGAATTGGCCCACTATGCAGTATATCATTCAAGGAATATGAACTCTTCGTCTTACGCGATCCATTGAATACAATGCGGACCTTTGTTGAAGAACTATCAGGCCGAAAGACTGCATGATGTGGTAAGTATTATGAAAAGTATTTTCCCTCGTTACTTATTTCGCAGGAGTCACACTTATGCATATGGCCTAACTCTATATATTCTTCTAAAATTTTATTATAAACATCCAAAATATCAGCCTTTTTCTTCAAATTTGACTCGATTTGAAAAACAAAGACTTTGGAAATTCTTGCTTAAAAGGAAGTTTTACCACATATCGGCCATCCTCCCGCCGATACGTTGTTTTTGAATAATGTTCCTCGCAAAATTTGTCTTCCTCTGATAAAACTGAATTATTCGAAATTTCCTCTGTTTCCCAAAATGTTCTTAATTGAATACATATATTGTTTGTTTCCTTAGCTTTTTCATTAACATCTACTGCAACTAGTGACATTGAGCTTATCTTGAAGGGTCCATAGATAAACCATCCATAAACAGAATTCTTGGCTACCATGTTTCCTAAAACTTGTCGTTTCGTTCCTTCAAGTAAAATGTGCGGTATTACATCGCTTCATAATAACATATCAATATGAGAGGAAACATAAAATTTTGGATCCGCCAATTTTAAATCACTAATCTCGGTAAGATTAGGATTATAAATTGTCGTTGATGGCATCAAACTCGTTAAGTTTGAAACTATCACAACTTGAGTATCAAGCTTAAAATTATGTCCCTTAGCGCATAGGGTTATACTACACATTTTCTTCGAATTAGCTACTACTGTTCCTCCTAAACCACATATTTCAAACTCCGCATGTTCCGACCTTAAATTCAACCTATTTTGAATTCGCTCAGTCAAGAAAGACCTTTTCGATGCAGAGTCAATCAGTGCTCTAACCGTGAATTTATCTCCCAAATGATTAATTTGCACCAAAGAAGTTGGTAACAAAATATCGTCATGATTAACCGACAAATGAGTTTGGACATTCGTCGGAGTTTCATTACTGCACGAAGGGCACTGTAATTCAACATCAATATTTGGAGATGTTATATTACTTATCGGTTGTGTGGATTTAGTATTAAACGAATTTACCGGTCTATTTCCACCCTGATTACTTCTAACCTGTTCACCATTATTGTTCTGATTTAAATGTAATAAGCTGTGATGTTTATTCTTACATTGCGTACAACGGAAAATACTCTTACAATCCTGGTTAACGTGAGTTGGTGATAGACAGTTGCTACATATTCTATTCTGTTCAATTCGGTGTCTAACTGAAAAATCTGAAAATATTTTACATATTCTAAGATTATGGTTTTCATTGCACAATCGGCAGGAATTTTGATTATATGAACTTGTTTTCTGACCTGAATTTTTACCAGTATTATTTTTACTAGTTCCCGGTTTCGAATCACTCTTATGACTACTTTCATTCACATGTATTTGCTCACGTGCCCTCTCTATCCTTTCAACTACCCGATGTCTACTTTTTAAGAAATTATCCATCTGAATCCAGGATGGCATTTCGGAATCACTTTCCAAAGATTTCTGCCAGGCTGTAATTGTCTGTATTGGTAATTTACTACTACACAAATATACCAAAATTGGATCCCATTGATCAACACGAATACCATGACCTATTAACATCGCAAGGCAATCACATATAGTTGTCCTTATTCGATTAATATCATTGCTAGTTTCATTAGTAGCGGGCTCTATGTTAAAAAGAGCTTTTAGTTGAATTTCAACCAAAAATTTCTTATTCTCATACCTTTGCTTTTAAAGCATTCCAAGCCGCTAAATAATTTTGTTCCGATAAGGGATATTTTGTATTATTGCTAAGGCATCTCCAGAAGTTTTATTAAGTAAATGGAAAAACTTTTCAACCTTGGAGACTCTTGGATTAGTATGATAAAGGACTGAGAACATATCCCTAAAAGATGGCCATTCCTCATAACTGCCATTAAAAACTTTCATGTCACAAGCTGGTACTCGGACACCAATTTCAGACGGGTCAAATGTAGTATTTGTTGGAAAGAATGGGGAGTTACCCAAAACAGAAGAATGCTGTGGACCATTTTGTGCATTTACTGAACCCCTTGCGGCCATCAAAAGGTCGTTCATATTTGCCTTCGTCCACTGATACCTTTCCTTACATTCCCTGAATCTAGTTCGTGCCAATTCCTGAGATACTACAGAATCTAAAGTACTATAAATTGTCTCATAGGAAATTCGGATGGTATTCCAATCATCTTATAAGGATTCCAGTTTAGCTTCTACTAAGGATTCTGTCAAATCCTCAACATTTAATTTCGCGAAGTTTTCGCATTCGTCAAACAAGTTATCTGTTTCGATGACAAATTTCGAATGAGCTTGACTACCCAAATTGATGTATTATGTTATTAATGCGATAATACAATAATTTAAATGATATATAACAGCAATTGCGTTACAAAGCGGATTTTTTGATAATATTATTGCTAAAGATTTTGAAATGTAAGCTGGCTGAGATAGCTTGTAATTGCCACTAATAGTAACAATAAATCAAATGTTTTGTAAACAACAAAGTGTAATTACTCACTACTAAATAAATGCAATTTAATAGCAATTCTTATTAATTTTGGAGTTTACTATAAATTTTGGAATTAATTTTACGTAATGTGAACTTTAATATTGTATTTCCCTTTAAAATCTATAAATAAACCGCTGACAATTTATTTAAATGCGCGGAAATATATAGGAAATATATACAAATAAATAGGAAATGTTTTAATTGTTTAAATTAACCGCTGGCAGTGAGAATGCGCGGAAATTATTATTGATATAATGTATTATAAATTATTAATAATTTCACGTAATGTGAACCAAGTTTGTTATTATACCGCTGACAATTTACTAAATTGTGCGGAAATTAAAAATAAATATGAATTCCTTAATTTGTTTATATTAACCGCTAGCAGTGAGAATGCGCGGAAATTGTCTGTTAGTAATATATTTAGATATAATTTCCAAATGTTTTTATATAACTTTCACGAAATGTGAAAATATTACTTTTATTTAGCTTAATAAATTTTCTCTTTGTCTAATAATATATTTTTATTATTGTTCTATTTTAATGCAAACCGCTGACAGTAAAATGCGCGGATAATAATTTCACAAAAAATTATAAAAATATTATTTAATTTAACCACTGGTTATTTATTACGAATATGTATAAATATATATTTTTCTCTTTTTTATTTAAATCAACCGCTGGCAATGAGAATGCGCGGAAAGTATTCTTAAGCAACAGGGGAAATTAATAATCAAATTAATAATATTTATTATTAATTTTATTTTTCATTTTCCAAATCAACCGCTTTATTAAAACAGCTGTATAATTGTTACTTTGCCATTCAAACTTTTTTTCACACAGAGTTGTATGAAAACACAGTGGTTTGTATTGTTGTGTTACTATTTTAATGCAACTAATAAAACAACAATTATTATTGGTTATTACTTTTTGTGTTTTCGTTCTCAACTTTATTTGTGAAATTTACTAAATTTATTTGTGAAATTTATATTAAATTTATTTGTGATATTTATATTTAATAAAATAATAAAACAAAATTTTCTAAAAAGTTTTTTATTTAATCACTGGCTCAATTTAGTGTTTAAAAAGGACCAAAAACAAATTTCTAGCTTTTTGCTAGATAAAAATTAACTTTTAAAATTCATATTTTATCACATAAGTTTTAAGATCACGAAAATAACGAATTTAAAAATTCCAGTCATTATCATCATTATTATTATTATAATAACTTTCACTAGATCCGATTAATTTCAGATAATTCATTGGGACATCTTATTGTTAACAACACTTTCCGCTTCCTTTTAATCCGTATATAAGATGTTATTAAATTATATTGTTACGTTTTAACCTTTTCAAAACGCTGGTTTATTACCTTTAAATAAACCGGATACTTTTGATTGCAAATAAAAGCCGTTTAGTAGTTTGAAAATTGTAACAACTCTTTATTTATTTAATATGTACAACAACAGAATTAAATAGTCACTCATTGTTTTTTTTTATACACGTTTATAAATTCTCAGAAATACAGACACTTTATAATGTATACGAATTCACTTAAAAAATACAGCACACTTTAAGGCACTCAGTTGATGTTTATTCAAATAGCGTCTCTGATAAACTGACTCACGACTGCAACCTCTGCCACTATTTATAACACTGCCATCTGTACTCTAGATTGCTCTTTAACTGTCAAAGTTCGAATATTCTAGATCATACGCCATCTGTGGTGTACTTTCTACAATGTTCTTTAACTGAATATTCGAAATCAAACAGCGTTGCCAACTTACGATCAATGGTCAACTGAAAGCTTTTATTTAATAATGCCCACAGATATGTTACAGGTTGCTATTACAGCACTGTTATTTGAAAGCATTATGCTACTTTTAAATCAGCAATTTCGTAACGCTGAAGTTGTCCACGACTTCTTACTGGGCCCTTCGCTGCTATGCATTGTGGGCAATTGGCTACCCAATCGGCTACTGCTTGCTGACAACCCACCCAATAAAAACGTTGTTTTAGCTTCTCTAAGGTTTTTGTCACACCAATATGACCACCACTGGTACCGTCATGAAACTCTTTCATTACTTCGTTTATTTTAGAGGATGGTACAACAATTAGATTTGTCACTGTTTTACCGTCAGCGCTTTCCCATATATAAGCAGCCATTTAACAATTGTAGAAAATTCCATAGGGCCCAATATGATTTCATCAGTGAACTTTCGGCCGATATTTCATTGCGGGCTGACCTTCTGCCTTCTTCTTTTGCCGATATTATTTTTGATAGTATGGGGTCATTTCTCTGCAATGCAGACCAATCTGCACTGGACTCTATATGCATTAGTCGAACGTCAATGACACATTCCTTTTCCTCGGCTTTTGCGCAATGCTTGCATTCCAGGTTGCAAGGCCGTCTTGAGAGCGCGTCCGCATGCTAAAGTCATAGCTCTGAAGCCTCTCAATCCAACGACCCGGTTGCCCTTCAGGTTGTTTAAATTGCAACAGCCACCATTTCCTTGTGGAAATGCTTCACACACTCTAATACTGCTAAGAGTTCACGTGGCGCTACGCAGTAATTTCTCTCAGGCTTGGAAAGTATTCGGCTGTAGTAGCCTATGACCTTTTCCGTCCCGTTGATCACCTGCGAAAGCACACCGTCTATTCCGTATCCACTCGCATCGCTGTCTAGCACAAAATTCGCCCCTGGGATGGGATATGCCAAAATTGGTGCTGTACACAACAATTCCTTTAACTGAAGGAATGCCTGTTCTTGAGATTCACTCCACAGGAACGCTCGCGACTTCTGCGCTAGCTCATGTAGGCTTGCGGCAACACTGGCAAAATTCGGTACAATTCGTCGGTAGTACGTGCAAAGGCCTAGAAAACTGCGCAATTCGTGAAGATTTCTTGGACGAGGCCAGTCCTTTACGGCTCGTATTTTATCCTCATCTGTTGATATGCCGTCTGCTGTTACGCGATGCCCTAAATACTTAACTTCTTTCTGGAACAATGCACATTTCTTTACGCTAAGTTTTAGTCCAGCCGAAGCTATTCGTTTAAGGGCTTCTTCAAGGTTTTTCAAGTGTTCATCGAAAAACTTCCCCATGACAATTATGTCATCGAGGTACACCAAGCATGTCTTCCAGTGAAGTCCTTTCAACACATGTTCCATTAAACGCTCGAATGTGTCTGGAGCATTGCAGAGTCCAAAGGGCATCACATTAAACTGCCATAATCCATCACTAGCACTAAACGCAGTTTTCTCTTTGTCTTTTTCTGCAATCTCTACCTGCCAATAACCACTTTGCAAGTCCAATGTGGAGAACCATTTTGTTCCAGCTAATGTGTCCAGGGTGTCGTCAATTCTTGGTAGCGGGTAGCTGTCTTTTTTGGTAACGTCGTTCAGCTTTCTATAATCGACGCAAAATATAGTGCTGCCGTCTTTCTTTTTAACTAACACAACAGGCGAGCTCCAAGGACTTGACGATGGTTCGATCTCCATCCTCCATCCTCCATCCCGCTCCATTTCGTTAACCAACTCCTTCACCTCACTTCGTTTTGCTAGAGGAATACTTCTGGGCGCCTGCTTTATGGACCTCGCTTCGCCAGTATTTATTTGATGCTTTACAATTGCCGTTCTACCTTGGCTTTGACTTTTTAAGGCGAAGACCGAGGTATGTTTCTTCAGAAGCTGTTTGGCCTTATTTCTATCGGACGGCGCTAATCCTCCTACCCATTTCCCCACATATTCCGCTAGTAGCTCGTGTTCCTTGGTGGATTTATTGGCATGTTCCGGGTTTTTCTCGCAATTGATTACTGCCTCTGCTGAAGTGCATCGACATATTTCAGAATTAGGCTTAACGACTTTTTCAGAGCTGGGCAGGTTAAGCACTCTTACAGGAACTATTCTGTTGTTGCAGGGCTTAACGAGGGCTTTTGCTGTTATAAGATCACTTTTTATTTCTATTGGTTCTACCACTCACAAACTGTTGTTCTCACAATCTCCCTCCATACGAACCCACACTAAAGTTTCTGACTGTGGTGGCAGTTTCTGATGATCGACGGTAACTAGCCTTCTCACTTGAGTCCTATTTTCATATCCGACGTCAAGGTGTATTTCAACATTTCGCCAAATCATAACCTTTTGTCCCATATCCAAAGTAATGCCATGACTAATCATGAAATCTGCACCAATGATTACTTCGTCCACAATATCGGCAACAATAAATACATGATTGACGCTAACGTTGGCAATGGTTAATTTCACATTTACTTTACCATAGACAGTGGCCGGCTCCCCAGTTGCTGTTCGCAGACTTACCCCACGTAATGGTTCAATTGTTTTCTTGACTAAATCGGGCTTGACTATAGACTGTGATGCCCCAGTGTCTATAGTAAAAACGTGCTTCTGACCGTTTATGTACCCACAAGCAGTAAGGTTGTTATGGAGATTGTGGGGCCATCAGATGTGGGAGCTAGTTCTTGCCCCATAGCGCTAGCTCATTTTAGTTTAAAGGTGACTCTTGTGACGAACCACGATTCTCCTGCTGCTCGTTTCTTGGTGGCGAAACAGATCTGTTTTGTTTTCTCGATGCTTTGCAGTTTCGCTGAATATGACCAGTTTTTCCGCAGTTATAGCATTTGATTTTAGCTTTACCTTGCTTCTCGTTTAAAGCCTCTAAAACTGCCTCTTTTATTTCACTGACTACATTTCTCTCATTTTCAGCTATAACCTCGATATTCCGTACCTTGCATATTTGCGGCATAGACATTAATTTAGCTGTTTCTTGTGCCAACGCGAATGAAACGGTTTCCGCAAATGTTGACTTCCGTGTGGCATAAACCGCATGTTTTACATCAGGGTCACGAAGCCCATTCACAAATGCCTCAATCTTGAAATGATCCAATAACGGATGGTTTTCGTCTGGATATGTAAGCTGCAGCAAACGTTCGATTTCTGTCGCATAGTCTTGTAGCGTCTCATTAGGTTTTTGTACTCTACCAGACAATTCCATTCGGTATATTTCTTTCATGTGTTCTCCACCATACTTACGTTGTAGAGCATCCATTATGTCATCATAGCTATTTCTGTTACTTACTAGTACGCTTTCAAGAACTATTGCTGCGTTCCATTTCAAGGCCAAAATCAATTCTATAGCTCTTTCTTCATTACTCCATACATTTCTCTTGGCAACTGTATCAAACTGGAACTTGAAAACATTAAATGGTGGGCTACCATCAAAACTAGGAGCCTTTATTCTACTCGATGTTTCTGAAATAATTCGCACCGGTCCGTCTTGGCATTGAAGATTATTAATTTTCATTTCCAGATCGAGAAATTTATTATCAACATCTTGGGATTGTTTTTCTAGGCCGCTCTCTAATTCGGACACCTTTTTGTAAACGACATCCACTCTGCTGTTAATAACCTCAGACATTTCCTGAATTTTCACATCTGTAGCTCGAGAGGATTCTTGAAGTTTCGCTTCCATTTCAGCTAAGTGTTTGATAGTTTCTTTGACTTCAGCTTTAACCTCAGCACGAAGTTTCTCGTTGTCGGCAAGAAGTCTCTCATTGTTGACTCTAGATGTTTCTTGAACTTCTCTAGAATTTTCTTGAACTTCAGCTTTAACTTCCTTAAATTTTTCCATCATAGCAGCAAACATGTGCTTAAATCCATGCTGCTTGTTGTTGCACGTGCAGAAACTTCAATTTCTTCTTAATACTCGAATTCATAAGCCCCAATGTCAATATCACGCCGCTTAAATTCATCTATTAGCCTTCTCTGCAATTCTGCCTTGTTACATGCTGTTGATAGCTCCATCTTACTCAATTCCTTCTTGAGTTGTTCAACTTTTAGTTCCTCAAACTTCATGCTTATTATTTTGCAATCCCACTTCTGACACCAATTGTTACGTTTTAACCTTTTCAAAACGTTTGGTTTATTTCCTTTAAATAAACCGGATACTTTTGATTGCAAATAAAAGCCGTTTAGTAGTTTGAAAATTGTAACAACTCTTTAGTTATTTAAAAATGTGCAACAACAACAGAATTAAATAGTCACTCAATGCTTTTAATACACGTTTGCAAATTTGCAGAAATACAGACACAATTTATAATGTACACGAATTTACTTGAAAAACACAACACACTTTAAGGCACTCAGTTGATGTTTATTCGAAAAGCGTCTCTGATAAACTGACTCACGACTGCAACCTCTGTCACTATTTATAACACTGCCATCTGCATTCTAGATTGTTCTTTAACTGTCAAAATTCGAATATTCTAGGTCTTACTAATACATACGCCATCTGTGGTGTTCTTTCTACAATGTTCTTTAACTGAATATTTGAATTCGAATACAGCGT
The DNA here is from genome assembly GCF_958450345.1 of Calliphora vicina. Classification (NCBI taxonomy): domain Eukaryota; kingdom Metazoa; phylum Arthropoda; class Insecta; order Diptera; family Calliphoridae; genus Calliphora; species Calliphora vicina. The sequence goes on along the minus strand of NC_088783.1, from coordinate 90,458,962 downwards.
TGAAAACTTACGATCAAATCAACTGAAAGCTTTTATTTAATAATGCCCACAGATATGTTACAGTTTGCTATTACAGCACTGTTATTTGAAAGCATTATGCTACTTTTAAATCAGCCCTTAAAATCGTTATATTTGAATTCAAGTACAATTTCGTAACACTGCCCCCCGCTTTAGTCCCGAATAGGAATAGATTCACTTCTCCCATAGGCGGCTAGTCGTTCTAGATGTACGACCTTCATTTTAGATCTCGGGCTCTTTTCTTTCTGTATTCTGTACACCACATCGTTTAATTTCTTAATCTCCTTGTATGGTCCATCCCAATGGGTTTGTAGTTTGGGAGACAGTCCTTTCTTGCGTTGTGGGTTTTACAGCAGTACAAGTTGGCCTTCATTAAATCCCTCAGAATTCGCTGCTCGATCGTATCTGGCTTTCATTTTGTCGCTGGTCATTTTTATTCGTCTGCGTACGAATTCGTGAAGTTCGTTAAGGTCATCTTGCTCTTGGGAAGTGTTTTCATTAGTTGATGAGGGCTTAATACCGAATTCTAAATCGCCAGGCAACTTGAGTTCTGTCCCGAAGACAATTTTTGCAGGTGTTCCAGAGGTCGAGTCATGAACAGCTGACCTGTATGCCAATAGATATTTTGGTATGTGTTCATCCCAGTCCTTCTGGTGTGCACTGACCACTTTTCTTAAATATTCCTCCAGGGTGCGATTGAATCTTTCGACCATGCCATCAGATTGAGGATGCAGTGGCGTTGTTCTGGTTTTTCTTATTCCGTATAAATCGCACATTTCCATGAATACGGCGGATTCAAAATTACTACCCTGATCCGAGTGCAACACCAGTGGAACACCATAGCGACACACCCAGTTGTTCACAAATACGCTTATAACCGTTTTAGCTTCCTGATTGGGTATTGCATATACCTCTGGCCATTTGCTGAAATAATCCATAACCACTAGAACGTAACGGTTTCCAGCATCACTGACAGGGAAAGGGCCTGCTACATCCATAGCAATCCGCTCGAATGGCGCACCTGAGTTATACTGCTGAAGTTGTCCACGACTTCTTCTTACTGGGCCCTTCGCTGCTATGCATTGTGGACAATTGGCTACCCAATCGGCTACTGCTTGCTGACAACCCACCCAATAAAAACATTGTTTTAGCTTCTCTAAGGTTTTTGTCACACCAAGATGACCACCACTTGTACCGTCATGAAACTCTTTCATTACTTCGTTTATTTTACTTTACCATAGACAGTGGCCGGCTCCCCAGTTGCTGTTCGCAGACTTACCCCACGTAATGGTTCAATTGTGTTTTTGACTAAATCGGGCTATGGACTGCGACGCTAATGTGTCTATAGTAAAAATGTGCTTCTGACCGTTGATGTATCCACTAGCCGTAAGATTTCTATTTTTCTGCTGCATTACTGATATGGAGATTGTGGGGCCCTCAGATGTGGGAGCTAGTTCTTGCCCCATAGTGCTAGCTCGTTTTAGTTTAAAGGTGATTCTTGTGACGATTGATGATTTGACGGCTGGTTGTTTCTTGGAGGCGAAACAGATCTGGTTCGTTTTCTCGGTGCTTTGCAGTTGTTTTATTTCAGGATCGCGAATGCTATTGACGAATGCCTCTATCTTGATATGGTCCAAAAATGGATTGTTTTCCCCTGGATAAGTGAGCTGTAGCAAACGCTCGATTTCCAACGCAAAATCTTGTAGTGTCTCATTAGCCTTCTGCACTCTGCCACGCAATTCCATTCGGTATAATTCTTTTTTATGTTCGCCACCGTACTTACGTTGTAGCACCTCCATTATGTCATCATAACAATTTCTGTTGCTTGCTGGCACGCTTTCAAGAACTACTGCTGCATTCCCTTTTAAGGCCAATATCAATTCTATAGCTTTTTCTGCATTGTTCCACATGTTTCTAATGGCAACTGTATCAAACTGGAACTTGAACACATTAAATGGTGTGGTGCCATCAAAACTAGGAGCCTTTATTCTACTCGATGTTTCTGAAATAACTCGCACCGGTCCGTCTTGGCATTGAAGATTATTAATTTTCATTTCCAGATCGAGAAATTTATTATCAACTTCTTGGGATTGTTTTTCTAGGCCGTTCTCTAATTCGTACACCTTTTTGTCAAATTTGGATACTTGCATTTCAAGGTTATCTATTCTGCTGTTTATAACCACTCAAAGTTCTTGAAGTTTCTCGTCTGTAGCTTAGAAGTTTCTTGAAATTTCGCTTCCAGCTTCTCATTGTTGACCTGAACTTCAGTTTTAACTTCGTTCAATTTTTCCATCATAGCAGCAAACATTGTGCTTAAATCCATGCTGCTTGTTGTTGCACGTGCAGAAACTTCCATTTCTTCTTTATACTCGAATTCATAAGCTCCAATGTCAATATCACGCCGCTTAAATTCATCTATGAGCCTCTTCTGCAATTCTGCTTTGTTATCTGCTGTTTGTAGCTCCAACTTACTCAATTCTTTCTTGAGTTGTTCAACTTTTAGTTCCTCAAACTTCATGCTTATTATTTTGCAATCCCACTTCTGACACCAATTGTTACGTTTTAACCTTTTCAAAACGCTGGTTTATTTCCTTTAAATAAACCGGATACTTTTGATTGCAAATAAAAGCCATTTAGTAGTTTGAAAATTGTAACAACTCTTTATTTATTTAAAATGTACAACAACAACAGAATTAAATAGTCACTCAATGTTTTTTTTATACACGTTTATAAATTCTCAGAAATACAGACACTTTATAATGTATACGAATTCACTTGAAAAATACAGCACACTTTAAGGCACTCAGTTGATGTTTATTCAAATAGCGTCTCTGATAAACTCACTAACGACTGCAACCTCTGCCACTATTTATAACACTGCCATCTGCACTCTAGATTGCTCTCTAACTGTCAAAGTTCGAATATTCTAGATCATACGCCATCTGTGGTGTACTTTCTACAATGTTCTTTAACTGAATATTCGAATTCAAACAGCGTTTCCAACTTACGATCAATGGTCAACTGAAAGCTTTTATTTAATAATGCCCACAGATATGTTACAGGTTGCTATTACAGCACTGTTATTTGAAAGCATTATGCTACTTTTAAATAAGCCCTTAAAATCGTTATATTTGAATTCAAGTACAATTTCGCAACAATATCATAAAATTAACCCTCTAACCGGCAAGGCTGCCGTTAGGCGGGTATGTTAAATGTATGTAATGCTGCTTTATTTGGTTATTTTTCCCGCTATAACGGTAAATATTTGTAAAGAGACAATTTACTTATAGTGATAAACAAGATCGGGTGTCTTGTCTTGGGTTTGTTTTTATTCGGTTTCATATATTTGTCTTTACGATGTTCATTTGACTGAACACACGTTCAACGTCCGCATTAGACCACGGAAGACTGAGAAGTTTTAAAACAAAATTGGCAATTTCCTCGAATCTCTTGTTCCCTCCGGCATCTCTATATGCCTTTACCTCTGCCAAGAAAGATACTGTGTTATTTTATTAATCCATTTTATATATTGAATGTTGGAATATTGGTCAATTATTTTTCCAATTTGTTCCTAGCTAATACAAAATAATTTTTAAATTGGTAAAATTTCGCATTTTTGGGAACATTTTGGACTGAAAAAAAATCTATATTTTGTAAAACTTTTATATTGTATTTTTATGCATATTTATATGTATTTAGCTTACATTTGTTTTAATTGGGTTATTAATCCACCAACGAAGTTGATGGAATTATTTCTAATATATTGTACTTTATTTTTTCGAATTTTACCTGAGTTTTTTAATTTTTCCACATGCATTTCGAATTCATGACCAAGACTACAACTGTACAAAATTTGATCTTCGAAATTGTCGTATAATACATCTATATTTTCGTTATCCAATATCTTTTGTTTAAGAAAGTTAATTAATAGAGTTATTTATTTTAAAATAAAACATATTTTTGTGGAAAAATAATTAAAATTAATTAAAGAATTATTAAAATACACAGAAAAAAGTTTCAACATAAATATTATGATTTCATTGATTTCAATTCAACATTTATAAATAATTTCTTAAATAGTATGATTTTTTTCATATTTTATGTTTTCAAAGAAAATCTAGAAGGCTTGAAAAATATTGGCAGACTTCATAAACGCAGTAATGCAGCAATTACAAGGCAAAGCAATACTTTGTGACATTCATGAAAGCATAAATGTTTTGTAAAGAATCATGGACAAGAATTGCCATACAATAATGAACTTGTGACATTGCCAAAACAAAATCTATGGCGTTTATGAACACTATGCATTGCAGTGTTGATTTGCAAAATGCGTTTATGAAGTCAGCCATTATTTCAATTTCATTTATATTTTTATGTTGTTCAAAAATGTTTGAAATTTTCCTTTGAATATTTTTTTATGATTTTCAGCTACAAAATGAGAAAATATGCGCGAATTTCACTAAATTTAGTAAAGAGGATGAAATGCCTTACTGTTTATGGATGTTTTATTATGAGTAATGATATTTTTTAAGTTTCAGATATTTATAATTCGTCTTAAAATATTGGCCAATATATGGCTATTATACAATTTTTTTAAAATAATTCATTCGATAATACAATTATAATGCAATTTATTATAAAATAGTAAAAAATTTACGTCATGTACAATTTTATAATATTTATGAACATGTTCTTATTCTGAATGAAAATAGTTAAGGAAAAAAGTCATATTCGATTAATAATAGTTATTAAAAAATTCATTCCAATTATGAATTTCTTTTTTCTGTGTACCAAAAATTTTAAAAAATGCAAAAAAATGCTAGAAAAAAATTTAAAAATGCTAAAAAAGTGCGGTGTCAGTAGTATGGTAAGTACGGATTTTCTTAAACCGAGTACATAATACTTGATTCAAGTACGGATTCATCAAGCCCAAAAATCTTAATTTTAGATCTCCCTAAGTACGGCCGAGATTGAATTAATCTTAATTTGAAATAAAATATCACCTGCGTAAACTTTCTTTCTAACAATTGTTATATTATTTCAATTATAATATTATCAATATAGTACTCTTACGGCCATTTTCACAATGTACGATTAAAAGTTAACGTGAACTTTAACCACAAGATAGGCTAATCAGAATTTCACAATGTACGATTAATTTTTAACTGACACTATTTAACAACAAAGTTGCTGTTAAATATAACCGAACAAACTTCATCGGTTAGCATCTTAATTGTAAGAAATATAATAACAAACGTGGAAAAACATTTATATTTTTTTAATTTTTAAAAATTTAAAGCGCAGAAATGGAAATTTTATACGGCGTGATCCAGATACCACCCGAATTTGCAGTTCTAAAAAAATACCAACCAAACAACAAATGTGCCTTTTTCCTTGTTGGTTTTCAGTAATTGTTGTTGAATTTGTTTCTTGCTAAAAATTCAATGCGGCCTTTTTACTGGCCTGCCTAAACAAAAGCGTAAGACGGAACGTTTTTTTCCGCTTAGCTTTAACGCTGAAATGCCATACCTAAACAACATGGGCAACGCTACGTTAAACAATAAAAACAGGGTTACCAAAAAAATAAATATAACAACCCTGATTATTTATACAATAACCATATTTCTGATAATATAAAATTTATAAATATAAAAGAAAGTAATATATGTATACTATTTTAAATATTTACACTTACCTCCATTTTCTAATAACAAATATATTTTTTTGCTTATTTGTTTCTCCTTCTTCATTTATTTGTTTACATTTGTTGTGTTTTGCAACTAACTTCACTATTAAACGCGCTGTCAAAATTAGATTTTCCAATTGCAAAGCTTTGCCATAGCGATGCCGCCGCGTTATTTCGGTATGCTACATACAAATTGTATGGGCATGAGAATTTTTGACAACTAAAAAACGCTTGCCGCCCGTGTTTAGGTATGCCAGTTAGAAAATTTTAATATTTTAATCTTTCATTACATTATTTTTCGTAAACAAATGTATGCAGTATTGCCATACTTTCTACTGAATGCTTTGGTTAAGTAATCAAATGATGATGAAACGTAAATAGGTAACCGTTGGTTAAATGGTCCCCGTTAAACAAACCGACAGTTAGTTAATTTTCCGTTAAAAATTAAATAATCGTACATTGTGAAAATGGCCGTTACTTGTTATTTGTCAAATTGACAAAGTTACCAAACCACATAACGTTGTTCGATTTATTTGTCTATAACATTGCCACACTGTTCAAATTGTATTATTTAGAACAAAACTTTGGTTTGTGTCTTTACTAACTATTTACAACATTGCCAATATTCTTTATACTTATAATCCTGTGGTGTAAGTATTGAATAATATTTGATATGGACTGTATAAATAGAAACTGCAGTATCTCTGGTGATGAACGGCGCGGCGTATTGTTTTCTGTTGGTTGTGTTTGGGAAATGGCCATTTAAAATGTAGTGGATTTAAAGCACGTGGTGCAAATGCACTGATAAAATTAAATAATCCAATGGACATGGCCAAGATACAGATTAATTGGTATCAAATTTTACAATTTCTTTAAAAGTTATAAAGCTGAGTTTGATGGAATTAAAAATAATTTCATAGCTTTCAATGTTAAATTGACTAAATATGGTGAACTTGTCTTAAAATTGACAATTGTGCTGCCTCTCCGAAACGGTAAGTCATCATCAACATCTCCTATGAACTCGAATGTTGTTGCTCCCAATCGGTTTGCTACTACTCAATCTTACACTCAAAATCAAACTCCAAATTGTGGTCAAATTCCAATGGTAGTTTCTACAAACCCAATTGTTGTTACTCCATCCTCAGATATCGAGACTTCTTCCTAAATCGATTACAGTCAATCCTTCTGTTACTGATCAAATTGCAAATATTCATCCTCCTGAACTAATACTCCTTCACGTTTTAATTCCTCTACCGATACAACAAACACGAATTATGATAATCAGTCTATAAATCCATTTACTGCAGTTGTAACACCCAAGCCTCTAAAAATTATTTATGCAATGTTGGATTAGTTCATCCAAATTTTTGGCCAAAAAAATACAATTGTTCGACAATTTATTTATCGTGAATATAACAGTTTAACCCCCATTTTCTCAATCTCTGGTTATTTTTTATCGTGACGATAAACTGAAAGTTCTCATACAAAAAAAATGTTAATTGGAGGTTTATCGTTACGAAAAACGATAACCAGATATTGAGAAAATGGGGGTAACTCTTCCAAAGGGTGCTGATAATAATTCAAAAAACTAATGTTAAATGTAAACTGAACGAATCTAATAATCTTAGATTAATCTCTATCGGTAATCAGAATAATGGTTGTGATATGAATACGAAATTAAAGTCAAAGCTTTGACATTGAGCATAATATCATAGTTCTAACTAAAATATTTTTTGAGTTCTTAATTGTAATATTTCGGTTTAAATCTAATAATATATTCTATAATAATAAAAAATAGGTTTTTACTTTTCATTTGTACTTTTAGTGCATTAGTTAATTATATTATATTGATATCAAAAGTATTTTTTTTTCAAAATTTAATTGCACAATAATATCATATACCTCATTCTCTGCAGTTTCATTTGCACTGCTTTGTATATCATACATTGTATTAGAATTAAACTTTTTTCATATTTTATCTGTAGGCTTAAATGAATTGCAACAATATTTATTAACATTCATATAACTTATTATTATTATCAATGAATCTAAAAGTTCGTATTGAGTTGTATTAATTTATCGAGTTTTGGTATAATTCATAATATTATTTATTCCCAGGGAATAAAGTTCCCTGGGAATTAATATTTCCCAAGAATAAAATCCTCCTATTCTAAACAGTTTGGGAAGGGAATAAAAAGGGACAGAGAATTCGAATTTTCGAAATCAGATGTTTTTCGTCAACTGTCTTGTTTTGTGTAAAACTTTGAAACACAGAAGTGCAGAATATATATTTTATTGAAATCAGTTCAGTTTTTTTAGGAGTTATAAGCGTTTAAAGATGTTACTAACACATATGCAAAAACGTGTACATGTGAACCTTCAGCTAAAAAGTAAACAAAGCAATGCGTGTTTATACAATTTGTTGTTGTAAATAAATAAGAAAAACAATTAAACAGTATTGATTTCGCTGTGTTTTAAGTGAGAGTTGTTATAGAAAACAAAGAAGAAGACTTTAGTAATTTAAAGACACGAAAACATATTTTAAAGGTGTTTTTTTATTTTTAAACTCCCATATGCATAAACAGTTTTTTAAATTATCAAAATTTTGTTTTATAAACCAAAATTTCCATTCAAAATTTGTTTTATAAACCTTTGACAAATTTGAAAACTGTTTATGCATGTGGGGGTAAATATGTAATTGTACCTATATAAGTAATTATGTAGTTATTTTATAATATGTGCAGAACTTCATATGACTCAATTACTTATCACTGCATGAAGTTTAATCATAGTTATTTCTAAATATTTGGTGAACTATAATTGCAAGATTCTTCAAACTTAGTTTATATGGCTCTTTTATAATTTTGCATAGTTTCGCTGAAATTGTTCGGGATTGGAATAGTGGGCGTGGCACACCCTATACAAAGTATATAATTAATTTCGAATATCTGTACGGAATTAGATTAGACGACATATCACCAAAAATGGGAGGGGTCGGAAAAGGAAGTGTGTCACCTCACATACAAAGTAATAATTGCAAGGTTCTTCAAACTTTGTCCGGATAGCTCTCTTATCATTTTACACAGATTGGCTGAAAATGGTCGGGATTGCATTAGTGGTTGTGGCACATAGTAAATTATTAATTTTGTATATCTGGAGAATTATAATTCTAAAAGAATTTAAAGTCTGTATCAATCAATTTATTACCATTATACGGAGGTTAGCTAAAAACAAATTTATTCCTGTTCCCTGTTCGAAGTTTAGCTAAGCATGATCGGCTTAGTAGGAATGACCCCTCCCTTGGAGTGGTATCTCCCATACAAAATTAGTTAGTTATTTTCGAATGCCAAGTGAATTGAAATTGAGAGATTCTCAAATTTTGTATGTGTTATTTTCGTATTTCCATTCATATTTTTTTAATTTTACTAGGGTAGGGGTAGCGAAGTGCCCCGGGTAATGCTAGTAAATATGAAGAAGCAAATGATAGAAAGAGAAAAGAAACCCACTTGATTTGCCACAGACTTTGTAAGACTGACACATGTCCGTTTAATATATCTATAGCTATAGCACATTCTAATAACAAACACTTATTCTACAACAGAAAGGGTTACAACAGTTTGAATGTGATGCTGGTAAGTTTATGTTCTGTTTAATGACGAATAACTGATTTTTAAACAGTAAATGTTTGTGGTCATGAGTTGCGGATTCTGTATGTTGATGCCTCCCAACCATGTGCGTTCCACAACTCTTATATTTGGAATTTAAGCGAGTTGCGAGCTTATCTTGAGCAAGAATATCTTATAATCGGCAGCAATTATTGGCTTCTGAGTAAATTTTTTAGTTACATCAGACTGCATTCATAAATTATTAATGCAGACGTTCACTGGAACCGTGGATTCTGACCACTCATAGACGTCCTCAGGATGGGTACGTGGAGATAAAATTCAATGAAGCTCACTCCAAATGCCGCAATGTGATTGAAAATTTAGATATTCTTAGCGTTCAAGATAGCGATGTGTTACCCTTAGCTTCACCACAATATTTGCCGATGCCCAAAATATTAGAAATAATGTTGGGAATAATCTCTAATAAATGTGTATTCTAAATAAAACTGCACATGTGTATATATTTCTCTAAATTTGCACATTTTATTATAAAAAAATTAAATACAAAACAAAAATTATTTAAAGAGAAATAAATCTGTAACTTCTAAATGGTTAGTCCGCTTTGAATTAAATTTGACACGCGCAAAGAGAAAGTGTTGTCGAGTATAAGCATTGAACTTGGACCTCATGGACCCACCAGGGGTACGGCCAGGGATTCCCAAAGTAGGACAACTCGGGTATGTTAAATTTTTAAAACGATCCTATTTCTTCATTTGTTTTCCGATTTCATATGTATGTACATAGAATCTCCTATCCACGTTTAATAATTATATTTTAAAAAATTTACAAATCTATACATTTTCTTAGAGTTGAATTTTTTTGCTCGCAAAAATTTACCACTGATTTTAATACAAATTTTTTAATTATCCTTACGTACAAAAATATTGGGCAAAATGTCATACAATAATTGACTATGACCACAAGGAATTTGTTAATAGCAGAGGGGGAGAATTGGATTCCGTTATAAGAGAAATCATACCAGTCAAGATCACAGAACATAGCGTTGCATTTTTTGCTCGCAACTGTATGTATATAGAAAAAATTAGAAAACTAAAACAAACAAAAACAAAAATAACTGTTATATCAAGTACAATTATGTACATAGTTATCGAAAGAATTTCCACCTGCTTTCGGTTTGTGTTTTTCGACCTATAAGTAATGATAAATTACGATTGTTAACACATTTTTTTTAAAAAAATGTTTAATACTTACATTTTGTGCTACAACTCCCTTTGAATTTTTTGGGGAGATTTTTCCAAATTTTTTCACCACATTCTCCCATTTTTTTACTTTTGTAATACCTACTTTTTTTCCGGGGAAGAGATTCCCATTTCGAAGTTCATTTAGAATAAGGGAAAAGAGAAAAATTTCCCGGGGAGATTTTGTTTAGAATAAGGGAATAGGGAAAAGGGAATAAACTCCCAGAGAATTGTTATTTAGAATTGGGGTGAGAAATTGAAAATACATATTTTCTTAAAAAAAATCAAAAATAAAATGTTCATTCATTTTTAAAAACAAAAATCGAAAGAAAATTCTTAAAAAAACAAAAAGTCTTTAAATTACTATTTAAAAATTAACTTTTAAAATTCATATTTTATCACATGAGTTTTAAGATCACGAAAAGAAGTTGATGAATTTAAAAGTTTCAGACATTATCATCATTATTATTATAATAACTTTCACTAGATCCAATTAATTTCAGATAATTCATTGGGACATCATATTGGTAACAACACTTTCCGCTTCCTTTTAATCCGTATATAAGATGTTATTAAATTATATCATAAAATTAACCCTCTAACCGGCAAGGCTGCCTTTAGGCGGGTATGTTAAATGTATGTAATGCTGCTTTATTTGGTTATTTTTCCAGCTATAACGGTAAATATTTGTAAAGAGACAAACAATTTACTTATAGTGATAAACAAGATCGGGCACTTGTCTTTGGTTTGTTTTTATTCCAACGTATTTCTTTTTTTTTCAAACAATAACCTGGTATATTATTTTACCTCGAAATAAAATTGGCCAGTTAGAGGGTTAAGAAATCAAAATTTAACAATAAAGTCTTACCTAATTGCTAAAACAGAATTTACTGTCTGTAGATGTAATCGGTTTCTTATATTTGTTTTTACGATGTTTATTTGACTGAACACACGTTCAACGTCCGCATTAGACCACGGAAGACTGAGAAGTTTTAAAACAAAATTGGCAATTTCCTCGAATCTCTTGTTCCCTCCGGCATCTCTATATGCTTTAACCTCTGCCCAGAAAGATACTGTGTTGTTTTATTAATACATTTTATATATTGAATGTTGGAATATTGGTCAATTATTTTTCCAATTTGTTCCTCGCTAATACAAAATAATTTTTAAATTGGTAAAATTTCGCATTTTTGGGAACGTTTTGGACTTTCCTTACTTCTTTTCCTCTTCGTATTCAAATAAGAGCCTGAATTAGTTATCTAATTATCAACTGTTGACCAGTGTTGCCAGTTTAGCCTTTTTGAGGCTAAATTTAGCCTTTTTATTTACTCTTTAGCCTAGAAATTTTGCTTTTAGCTTCGTGGCTTTTTTCTAGCCTTTTTTTAATTTTACAATAGCCTTTTTTGAAATTAAAAAAGGCTAAAACCATAATTTCGAGACTAAAAAGTAAATAAAAAGTCTAAATTTATATTTGTGAGCCATTTTCGTTTTAATTAATTACTGTTTTTCATTTAGCTTTTCAAAATACTCAAGAATTGTGCAGTATTAAAAGAACAAATAACAATTGTCAACATCAAGTGCTTCTCTTTTAAGGCAAAATTGTTATTACACATTATATTCATCGATATATAATGGACAAGAGCCCCACAAACTCTTGAAGGCTTGTGATACTCGGTTCGAGTTAAAACCCATTTTGGTTTAATTTCGTTAAACCAGCAATGCTACAAAGCCAAACATTTAAGTGATTAATATACTGATTATAATTTGGCGTACCATCTTTTTTTTGAAACCAGTAGCCCGTTTCTCTATTTCTCGAATCGAAAAACTTTCCGCATGAAACGATTGAATTGCAACAAAAACAGTGTAAAATGAAACAAAATATGTTTTTTCTCGCACAAGTGTTTCTGTATCTTGAGTTTGCGAGAATTATCTGTCATTAAAATAATTTTCCAGCAATTATTGGAAGGATGTGAGAAAAAGTGTTTCTATAACAATATTTTGCGAAAAGTTTCTCACAAGAACTGTCAAAACAAGTCACATTTGAAATTGGTGTGAGAAAAACAAAATTTTAAAAAATATAGATATTTTTAACTTTGTATGTATAAATATGGAACCCAAATCAGCCGAAAATGTAAATAGCACAGAGTTTGAATAAAATAATTATATATACACATGTAAGTACACGAAAATGTGTTTCTAAATTATTTTTTTAAATTCAGCAGTTTAAACGCCACACACTTTACTTTTTGTTTTATATTTAAATGATGACAATCAATAAAACACAATTGTTATATTTTGGCATTTTAAATTTTTTTAGCCTTTCACTGTTTTGGTTTTATTAGAATTTCTTTCTTTCGTTGACGTTTGTCTTGCATTTGACACTTAATTACTGGAAATATTCCAGTAAGAACGGAATCTGCGTTGTCTGTTTTCGCATTCAAATACAGAAACACTTTTTTCTCGCACATCGAGAAACGATGGAATTTTTTGTTTGACACTTCATGTGAGAAATTTTACGATTCGAGAAATGTAGCTCAACACTGATTCTGTTCTTACTGGAATATTTCCAGTAATTTTGTGTCAAATGCAAGCGAAACGTCAACAAAAGAAATAGATTATAATAAAACCAAAACAGTGAATGAAATTCTAAACCAATTTTAAATACTAAAATATAACAATTGCGTTTTATTGATCTTCATAATTTTGCTGTTTAGAAATTCTTTCTATTTTGTATTAAAATTAAAAAAATATTTTACAAACACATTACTGTTTACATACATGTGTATTAGAGTGCTCCAAGATTGTATGGACGAAAAAAACTTTCTAGGTACAGGCTGTCCCCCCCTCTAGAATTGTTCTATGTATTGTAGAAACACGTTGTGTAAAATATTAGGATGATAGGATAACGTTAACTGGTGGCGCAACGACGCTGAAGTTTTGAGGTGCATTTACAAGGGGAAAATATGCAATTTTTTCAGTTTTTGTAAAAATGTTGCCATTAAATAATGACTTTTACAATTTAATTTAAAAGAATCGAAATGTGTACGTAATTGTCGTTATAATATGATATAAAAGACAAAAATTGGTGAAAAAATGTTAAAGTTATTAAAAAATCGCCAGGCCATTAACGTGTCTCATATTTTGAGAAATATTAAAATAAAAGCTTATTTTTACTTAAAATATATCCATATTAACTTGTATATGAGTTTCTGTCCTCGTAGGATACCGTTAACCTATTAGCAGGTATGACCAAAAAAATTAAATTTTTTTAACGGCAGTTTCAAAACTCCAATTTCAAATTTTTAAAAATTTTGTTAAACAAATTTCAGAATTTTTTGATCATCACATGGGGATTTCCATTTTTGTATTGTTATTGTGAATACTAGACTTCATTTTATATTTTTCTTAAGTTTCATCAAAATCGGCCCAAAAATACATAATATTTCGCTATCTTTCCATGAGAAATTCCAAATATTGAAAAAATTGACCTTTGACCTTCACGATTTAAGGGTTAAAGTTTTCCGATTTTAGTAAAACTTTCAGACTATATTTAAAATTACCTGGACTATATTATTCTGAATAGCTTTTACTTAAAAATCATTACAGTAAGGAAATTCTGGTCATTCCCCAAAATATGGCCAAAAAATTAGTTTTTCTCGAAAATCGCAAAATTTATATCGCAGGTACGGAAAAACTATAGTAGGTATTGACATACTTTTTTCACATTTTTATTCCCTATTATGTTGTCAATAAATCACCATGTGATGATCAAAAAATTCTGAAATTTGTTTAACAAAATTTTTAAAAATTTGAAATTGGAGTTTTGAAACTGCCGTTAAAAAAATTAAATTTTTTTGGTCATACCTGCGAATAGGTTAACGGTATCCTACGAGGACAAAAACTCATATACAAGTAAATATGGATATATTTTAAGTAAAAATAAGCTTTTATTTTAATATTTCTCAAAATATGTTAATTTTGTTCATAAATTTCTTGTTCTAGTGGCCTGAGACACGTTAATGGGCTGGCGATTTTTTAATAACTTTAACATTTTTTCACCAATTTTTGTCTTTTATATCATATTATAATCAGTTGTTTGCTAATATCTAAAGCATTCAGACGTATTTCTAAAACCAGCTGTTTCTCTCTTTTTTCTATAAAACAAAAACTTATCAATTCAAATAATTTTGTTTTGAATTCATTAAAAATGACTACAAAACGTAAAAAAATTCTGGGGAAATAATCCTCGATATAAAATACAGAGATCCACCAAAACCAGTAGCAATAGGTTTCAGATGCTATGTGACCAAGAAGATGATGATATCTCAAGTATTGAAAATGAAGTCGTCAAAGAGGTTGAAGTTAAAATTCCTCCAATAATTGTAGATAATGGTCATAGCTTCACATCGGTGTTCCGTATGATTGGATCTTGCTGTAAATTCAAACGAATTTCTATTGGAACTAAAATATTACCTAACTCGCTACTAGATTATGATGAAATTGTTAAAAAACTAAAGGCCAACCAGATGAATTTTTTCACCCACCCTATCAAAGACAACAAAAAATTTAAGCTTATGTTATTTGGCTTACCACAAGTTAGTATAGACACAATCAGAAATGAATTTAGAGATGCCTTTAATATAGAACTGATCAGCATTAAAGAAATTATAACCACACGATCAAGTCAAGACGACGCTTTATACATGTTGGAGTTTAGCCGAGATCAGATTACAAAACGAGAAGTGTTAAAAATTAAATACGTATATGGTATTGTTGTTCACTGGAGAAATCCCCAACGACGTCCAAGAGGTCCCACACAATGCTCTAAATGTGCAATGTATGGTCATGGATCTGCTAATTGCTTCAGAACAATAGCGTGCTTAGGTTGTGGCGGTGCACATGATTACTCAAACTGTCAACTCAACAAAACACCAACAGATGGTCCAGTTATTTATAAATGTTTCAATTGTATTAAAAGAAAGTTGAAAAACATTAATCATCGTGCAGATGATCCTCATTGTCCATCACGAAAGGAATATCTCGAGATTCGGCAAAAAGTTACTAATAAGCGGCGTCCAGTAAGACCAAGGCGTTATAGCGATATTGAAATTTATTCATCAGAAGATGAGCAGTATGAGGCAAGAGGCAACGATGTACCAACAACATCCCAAAGAATGTCAGGTAAAAGTGAAAATAAAGTTTCATATGCTTCAGTAGCAAACACAAAACATAGAACACAACAAAGTGATAATATGTCGAATGAACAAATATTAGATATATATTTCGAAGCCTTAGACGCTTTAGAAAAATGCAAAAACAAGTACGATAAAATGAGGGTGCTTGGCAATATGCTTAGATATGTTATATAATAAAACAATATGTAGCTTAAATGTTATGCACTGGAATGCCCAGGGCATTACAACTCCCACGTCAATAATACAACTAGAAAAAGTTTTGGTTCAAAAACAAATAGATATAATTTTCATCAATGAAACTTTTCTGAAACCAAAACATAAGTTTAAACTAATAAACTTCAAAGTATACAGGAATGACCGTAGTACACATGGAGGAGGCGTTTTGATAGCAGTTAGAAGTTCCATTCCACATGAAAATATTTCAATATTCCCAACATCAAAAATGGAAAACATTTCCATTATATTTAATATAAATAATAGACCAATAAGATTCACTTCAGTTTATTGTCCAAAATATACAAATGATTTTGTTAGTGATCTTGACATTATAACTAGAGCTACGTCCGATTATTTCATATTTGGTGATCTAAACGCCCACCATATAAGTTGGAATTGCCGACAAAATAACACAGCTGGCAACAGTCTATATTCTCATCAGCTCAATTCTCATTACTACATATACTCTCCCAATTCGTTTACTCGATTTGGCCAGTCTTCAACTCCAACCCATCCTTCAACTGTTGATCTTCTTCTTACAAACTCTAACTTACATTTTTCGCAGATACAAACACACCCAGAACTGCTTAATTCAGACCACACACCAATGACATGCACAATTTTTGGTTCAATTATTGAAAGAACTACACAAATACCACTTTATAACATGGCTAACTGGAAAGAGATAGGAAAATTTATTGATGAACAGATTAGAAACAATAGCTTGCAACTTGTTACGTTGACAAACGCAAACGTTGAACAAGTGCTATCGAAAATTACTTACATTGTACAAGAAGCGTCAAAACAAATTCCAATTGGTACCAGGCAAGTGTGGCAAAGAAAACTTTCCCGTCTAAGTTTATTTTTAATTGGGCAAAGAAACAGATATAGGCGAAAACTGCAGAGATCGGATAATTGTTCAGAAAGAAGGCTAATAATTTGTTTATTAAAACAGCTGACAATTTTAATAAACCATAACATTGATAATGACAGAAATAACAGCTGGTATCAGTTCATAAAGAAGTTGCCACCAGGCAACAAAAAATTTTGGAAATTAACAAAGGCGATAAAGAGTAATAAGACGACAATGTGTAGTTTGACAACAGATGGCGTTGAAGTATGTAATAATAAAGAAAAAGCTGAAACTATTGCTGCAGTATTTGAAGACTTTCATAAAACAACTTACAATTTGTCGTCGCCAGTTGAAAATATGGTTTTGAAACATATAGAATGGTTACAAACACAGAGAATACCTGACATAGAACAGTTGACCACAGTTGACGAAATAAAATTTTTTGTAAGTACATTAAAAAATTCGAAAGCCCCCGGTCTAGACGGGATAAAACCAATTATATTAAAAAAGATGACGGATACGTTTTACATAGTAATTACAAAAATTTTTAACTGGTGTCTACTAAATGGTTATTATCCAAAAATCTTTAAAACTGCTAAAGTTGTCCCAATATTAAAACCGGGTAAGGATGCAAAATTACCAAATAGTTATCGTCCAATAAGTATGTTAAACTGCCTTGATAAAGTGTTCGAAAAAATTATACTAAGCAGAATTACTGAA
This sequence comes from Calliphora vicina, assembly GCF_958450345.1. Lineage (NCBI taxonomy): Eukaryota > Metazoa > Arthropoda > Insecta > Diptera > Calliphoridae > Calliphora > Calliphora vicina. The sequence continues at coordinate 90,441,410 of NC_088783.1, read as the reverse complement.
TATACGGAAAATAACAATATTTTACTAAAAGAACAGTTTGGATTTCGAAAAGACCATTCAACGGTACATCAAGTAAAAAGAATTATAAATTTTATAAGAAATAATAAAAATGAACGTAAGAGTACAGGTGTAGTGTTTTTGGATATAGAAAAGGCATTTGATTCTATATGGCACAACGGACTAATATATAAACTTAATAAGTTTGGCTTTCCAATTTATATACAAAAAATCATAAAAAGTTTTTTATATGAAAGATCATTTGTAGTATATGTTGAAAATGATTGTTCTACTCTGCGACAGATCCCAGCTGGGGTACCCCAAGGATCAGTATTATCTCCTACATTATATTCAATTTACACCTCGGACTTTAAAATATTAAGAGATCAATCTGCAGCGTTATATGCGGATGACACTGCCATTATAACAAAAGGTAAAGTCTCAAATGCTATAGTTAAAAAAAATGAAAAAAGCTCTTTTACATGCCAAAACATATTTTACAAAGTGGAAAATAAAAATAAATGAGACAAAAACGCAAGCCATAATTTTTCCTTTTAACAAATCTCCAAAAAGGATTCCTTCAATCCAACTATGTGTAGAAGGAACACAAATTCCTTTACTTGACACCATTAAATATTTGGGAATAGTATTAGACAAAAAACTGACTTTCAGACATCACATTTTGCAAAAATGCGAAAAAGCTGTAAAATGTGGGAGAGCTTTATTCCCACTACTAAACCGAAAATCTACGCTAAATTGTAAAAATAAGATCTTACTCTACAAAATGTGTATAAGACCAATTATGACATACGGATGCCAAGTCTGGTCAAAAATTTGTGCTAAAACGTATGTCAAAAAGATGCAGGTGATTCAAAATAAAAATCTTAAAATCATATTCAATTTACCTAGAAGATTCTCAACCAACAGACTCCATAGAAAGTATAACCAAGATAAGTTCGAAACAGTAATTTGTAATTTAACACAACGATTTGAAGATCGAAACAGATCTTCAAATTATGATATTATAAGAAATTTATAATATTAACTTCTTCCTCAACTTCAGTAATGAAGTTGATAGAAGAGCTAATGAAAAAATTTCTTTAAATTTTCACTAGGTTTTCCCTATCTTTTTTCCTAAAATTGTAAACATATAATATTTTTAATTTAGTATATTTTTAAAATAAAATAAGTTTATATTTGTTGCAATACTTTTAAGTAATATCTCAAGTAATGTAATTATATAAAAATTTTAATATTTTTAATTGTAATGATGATAGTATAAAATAAATAAAAAAAAAAAAAAAAATATCATATTATAACGACAATTACGTACACATTTCGATTCTTTTAAATTAAATTGTAAAAGTCATTATTTAATGGCAAAATTTTTACAAAAACTGAAAAAATTGCATATTTTCCCCTTGTAAATGCACCTCAAAACTTCAGCGTCGTTGCGCCACCAGTTAACGTTATCCTATCATCCTAATATTTTACACATTGTGTTTCTACAATACATAGAACAATTCTAGAGGGGGGGACGGTCAAAATTCGCCATTTTATTTTTTTGGAGCACTCTAATGTGTATATATATACATAATTATTTTATTTAAACTCTGATACTTACCTTTTCGGCTGATTTGGTCTCCATATTTATAAAAATTAAAATAAAAATAACAATATTTTGTTAAATTTTGGTTTTCTCGCACCAATTTCAATTGTGACTTGTTTTGACAGTTCTTGTGAGAAACTTTTCGCAAAATATTGTTACAGAAACACTTTTTCTCACATTCTTCCAATAATTGCTGGAAAATTATTTAAATGACAGATAATTCTCGCAAAGTCGAGATACAGAAACACTTGTGCGAGAAAAAACATATTTTGTTTCATTTTACACTGTTTTTGTTGCAATTCAATCGTTTCATGCGGAAAGATTTACGATTCGAGAAATACAGAAACGGGCTACAGTATTGCACAAAGTACAAAAAGTAAATAAATCATTTGTTAGACCCCTTTCACACTAGGCAATTTAGTTGCGCAAGTTTGTTGATGTCAGAGGTAATGTCGGGTTAAGGAGAAGAAAATTTTGCATGTTGTATTGTTGTTGGGCAAGTGACTTGCGCAACGAAATTGCCTAGTGTGAAAGGGGTCTAGCAATTCAGCGGATCCAACAAAGTTGTTTTCTGATTTAAAATGTCTACTACATATTTTATGTTTTGAAATTGTAATACAATGTAAGGAATTTGATCCATTGTCGTCCCCAATTGAAAATTGTTTAATGTTTTCGCCACATTCTTCATACAAGTTTGAAGAATGAGAGATAGGTTTAATTAGTGAAGATTATGAAAAAATAATTCGGCAAATTAAACTAATTGAGCAATTGCGACAAAGATTACCATATGAAAACCAGTGTTTGAAAAGCTACGATAACTAAAATTTTTTAACTATTGCACAACTACGGCTACAAAAAATTTTCTGTAGCGGTAGCAATAGCATTTGTCTTTTTTTCGCTTTCTTGTTATACCCTTCACTTCGTGAGAAGGGTATATATAAGTTTGTCATTCCGTTTGTAATTTCTACATTTTTCATTTCCGACCCTATAAAGTATATATATTCTGGATCCTTATAGATAGCGGAGTCGATTAAGCCATGTCCGTCTGTCTGTCTGTTGAAATCAGTTTTCTGAAGACCCCAGATATCTTCGGGATCCAAATTTTCAATAATTCTGTCAGACATGCTTTCGAGAATTTTGCTATTTAAAATCAGCAAAATCGGTCCACAAATGGCTGAGATATGAGGAAAAACCCAAGACAACCTCGATTTTTGACCTATTTTTGACCTATATCTGGATTACTAAGACATTAATATAGACAATATGGATATCTAATGATAGATATTTCAAAGACATTTGCAACGACGTATATAAGACCATAGTAAGTTGGACCTACAATGGGTCAAAATCGGAAAAAAAAATTTTAATCCGAATTTTTTCTAAAAAAAAAAAATTTAAAAAAACAAAAAAAACCAAACAAAAATTTTTTTTTTAAAATTTAAAAAAAAAAAATTTTAAATTTAAAAAAAAAAAAATTAAATTTAAAAAAAAAAAAAATTTAAAATAACAATCGAAAAATTTTTTTTCCAAAAAATGAAAAATACAACTAAAAAAAAAATAAATTTTGTTTACCTAAAAATATTTAAAATTTTGAAGTATAATTTGGTGAAGGGTATATAAGATTCGGCACAGCCGAATATAGCACTCTTACTTGTTTTTTTTTATAAAACTACTGCTACCTTCAAAAAATAAAACTCTAAACAGAGCAGTAGTAATAACACATGAATTTTAAATGAAGTATGTAGTAGCATAAAAATACAAAAAAATCATTACTACTGCTCTACATCGAGTGTAAAGTTTTATTATTTAGAAGTAGCAGTATGGTATCAATAACGTAGCAGTTGACGTAGTAGAAGAAGTAGCAGTTGAAGTAGCAATAGAAGAAGTCAAAAAAGAAAACCTTCAGCCATAACACCAAAAATACAAGAAACGTTGCCATATAATTTGTATGGGAAATATTTATGTTCTACATAATTATAAATGCAATGCACATTTAACTGTTGTAACAATAAAACATATATTAAATGATAGAATTGACTTGATAGGTTATTGTATAGTTTTCTTAAGAACCTTTAGGGGTACCATTTTGTGGAAAAAGTAGTAAATCTGTTTTCTTAGAATTCGTTTTTATTTCAATTAAAAATATGGCAACGCTTTGAAACAATGTGTGGCTGAAGATTTTTATTTTTGACTACTGCTATTGCTACCTCAACTACTACTTAACTGCTACTTCTTCTACTACGTCAACTGCTACTTATATTACTACTAAATTTTAAAAGTAGCAGAAGTAATAGAAAACAAATGACTCCGCTACTTTAAAACCTTTTCTTTTTTAAGGTAGCAATACAAAACAAATTACTCTACTACTTTTAAATTTGTCTTTTATTGCTACTACTACAACTACTGCTACTAAAATGTGAAGGTAGCAGTAGTAGTAGTAAATGATTGGCACCGAGTTTTTATTAATTTTTTAACTAGACTACTTGAGTTTTTTTGTCGCTACTGCTACATGTAGTCTAGTTTTTTAAACACTGATGAAAACTCTTCGCAAAATCGTTTTTTTATCCGTTGATAATACTCTTATAGTGCATTTACACTTGTAATTTTCAAACTAGTTTATGATCATAAGCTACTTTCATAAACTATACCGTTTACATCTACATTTTAGGCAGTTAAGTGGTTTATTTTTGACAATTCATAAAACAGCTGACTTCAATATAAAAAAATGTGATAAAAATATGGACGTTGTTAAGAAAAAACGTTGCTGCACGTACATATATATGTACATATAAACATACCTTTCATTTTCGTTGTCCATATTATATATAAAACACTTTTTAATAAATTTTTTAAACTTTTTCTTACAGTTTGGCTATTTTTTAAAAGAAAACTGTTTTTATATTTTTGAGCAAATGTCAAATGTTACCAGCGTTGCCAGAAAAATGTTGAAAAACAGAGTTGCATTAGCAAAAACTCGTTGTTTGTAACTAGTTTATCTCAAAAGCTAGTTACAAACCTGTTTTTGTTTTGTATGGATAAACAAGTTTCTCAAACTAGTTTATCACCATAAACAACTTATAACATGTTTATGGCGTAGGTGTAAATGCACTATTAGGCCCGTTTTTTCAATGTATCGACAAACTGCCTGTTACTAAATGTCGATATAAATTTATTAGGCCGATAAACTGTCCGTTAACAATTTTGGTAATTATTTTCGGATGGCCATACCTCTCAAAATAGATATGAAAGTTGGGAACCCTGCCTTCAAGTGACAACATGTTTTCATAAATCAGCTGTTTAATGTGGCCATCGACAGCCGGAATCTTTAGAAAAATTCTGCCAGATAGTTAGGCCTGGCATGATAAACTCTTTCAGAATTCACTTGGAACTCATGTTCTTCGAGTTCATCCTCCATCAAATTAATGATAATTCCTCTATTAAACTTTTTTTTATAAAATCTTTTTAATTTCGTTAACAAAAACACAAACACATAAAAACTATGAACAGCAGTCAGCTGATTGAATTTATCTGTACGATAAATAAATAATTGGCAGATGAGGTCGGGTTAGCTTTGCGACAGAATAGAAGCAAATGAGACTTGAGAAACCCAAATTTTTTAATCAGCAGTTTTTCGTTGTGAAAAAAATAATCACCTAATGAGAAAACGGCCCTTAAAATGGTAAAACCAAAAAATATTGATAGTGAAAAATTAAACTGCTCTGGGGCAGAATATTTTAAACTACAAATGGACAAATATATACTCAACAATGTCCATTTTCTGCATTGGTTAATCTAATATTTAACTTTTTAGTACTTCCTTTAAGTAATGCAGAGGTTGAACGACTTTTCAGTACAATGAAAATTGTAAAGTTTGAAAATGTTTAATGCATTATTGAATACTAGCTGACCCGGTGCGCTTCGCCACCCCAATTAGAAGAGTGAAATAGTACTATTAAGTCTCCCTTTGTGAATCTGATTGTAAATGTCTAATTTCATATTTCTGGGTCCATTATTATAGAAAATGCAAAAGAAAGTTACCACTAGTCACCTTTTGTGAATTCAAATTCATTCAGAATCATGTGTGCCTAATTTTGAATTTTTAGGTTTATTATTATTATAAAATATTCAAAAAGTACCATTTCAATAAACAAATAGTACCATTGATTATGACTTTTGAATTCGCACTCACTAAACCATAACCCGTCAAGTTTGAATTTTAAATTTGTATAGCCTTTCCTATATTATCAACTAATTTTGTTTCTATAACAATTAATATTTAAAAATTATCACAAAACCAAAAAAAAAACGAAACCGCGGTTTTGAAATTCTTCGGTTTTTTGGAAACTCTAGGTCCGTTATTATAGTAAATTCAAAAAAGTACCTATATGGCCTTGAATTTTCACTCACTTGGGACCATAGACGCCTAATTTCATATTTCTATATCCATTATTGCAGAAAATTCAAAAAGTACCATTAGCATATATAAAAAGTACCAAAAAGCCCCCACTTGTGGTTTCCACTTAATTCATGGTTTTAGGTTAATTGGTGAAGAAATTACAAAAAGTCGAATAATGAAAAAGTACCAAAAAGTTAATCTCTAGAATTCTCACTCACTTAGGACCGAGTATGCTTAATTTCATGTTTCTAAGTCCATTGTTATACAAAATTAAAAAAAAGTACCATTATAATAAAGAAAAAGTACCATGAAGTTTCCGCTTGAATTTTTACTCACATAGGACCGTATACGCTTAATTACATATTTCTAGGTCCATTATTATAGAAAATTCAAAAAGTACCATTATAATATAGAAAAAGTACCAAAAAGCAGTCAAAAGTAGTTCAAAAAGTACCATTATAATATAGAAAAAGTACCAAAAGCAGACACTTATGGATTCCCACCCACTCTGGCCCATGTAAGCTTTATTTCATGTCTCTAGGTTCATTGGTGAAGAAATTATAAAAAGTACCATTCGATTAAAGAAAAAGTACCAAAAAGTCTACCCCTAAAATTCACACTCACTTAGGACCATATACGCTTAATTTCATGTTTCTAAGTTCATTGTCATATAAAATTCAAAAAGTACCATTAGATGAATAAAAAAAGTACTATAGTTCAGTTCTCACATTTTGGTACCTAAATATTGTACCCTATTTCTAACACAAACTTCACTCAGATACATATCAGCTAACTTTAATGTCGATAAGTGAAATAATTTAAAATATTAAAAAAAGTACCATTAGGAGAAAAGTACCAATTTCCCTTTTCTTCCTTGAAACAATCAAATTCGAACATTAAAAATATTCCATTTTGCCAAAATTGTTTATGCTACAGACATGTCTCAAAATATTAAAATCTGTGTTAATGTGCCCAAGAAAAAATATGTTTTAAAAAAAGTACCAAACTGTTTACCCGGATTTGGTCCAATATACACCTTGTAGCAGATTTTGTATGAAGAAAAATTCCCTTTTTAAACATTTTTATACAGAACAATAATTATCCAAGTATACAGTTGGTAACATTAGTAAATATCCATGTATACAGTGAATGTCACTTAAAATCGTACACCATCGTAGTAAAATTTTATTCATTAGTTTTAGAAAGTTGATGTTTTGGAAATAATTTGAAATGCTATTTTTATATTGAGTGTGCTTTTACCTATCAGAAAATATGGTATAATTTTAATTGCGCTTATCTACAAATAACAAAATTGGGTAACACTGTCAGTGCCCAGAATATCAACTCTTCATTTAAAATCCTACAGGCACTAAAAAATAGCAAAGGATACCCTACAAAGTATTATGATTATTTAATATTAACTTTTTTTTTAATTTTTAAAGTTTTAATTGTAATATAAGTGTACGAATTTAAGTGAAATATGAATTTTTTTGATGTTCTTTAATTTTCATCAATATTTTTTTAAGGAATTGAGGTTTTGTTAACTTTTTTGTTGAAATACATAGTTTTTGTTCCAATTAATAAAATGACTTAATTTTTTATATAATCACCTATTATTGCCTGTATAATTTCATATTTAAAAAAAAATATGTTGTACGATTTTGAGTGACACTCACTGTATAAGCATTTTTCTTAAAAACTGGTGTATGTAAAATACAATCAGTAAAAGAAAAAAAAACTCAGGTCTTTTTACAAAAAATCAATAGTGTGATACCATGTTCACACGGCATTATTCGTCATTCACGCTCTCATTCGTCATTCAACCCCCAATTACGAACTGAATTACATGATTCGCCATACAAAATTTCAAGTGCGAATTACCTTGTTCGTACGTAATTCAGTTTGAATTACCTTATGAATTACGAACGAATGACTGTCATCTCTAATTTTTATCGATTATTTATGTATCAAAATCAGCTGTCCAAACAAAAATGTCATAACAAAACAAAATAAAGAAAAAGATTATTGTATTAAATAAATAAATTAAAAGAAATAAAAAGTCTGATTAAAGTTAAATTCATTTGTAGAAGTAGCAGCTCTGCCATTCTTTCAGCCCACACCTCTAATAAAGCCCGCTCGCTGCCCTGGTCCCACTTGCTTGCACTTTTTATTTTTTCTAATAATGAAAATAATAATTAAATTATATTTGTTTAATTAATAATGCTACAATTTTATGTTTTACTTATCTTTTTTATCCATTGCCAAATTACAAATTCGCACAAAAAAACAAAACATGTAAACAGAAGAAAAAAAAAACAAGAAGAAGAAATAAATAAATGTCAAACTGAATTACGAATGTTGTCGTGTAAACAGGTTGATTCGCAATCGTAATTCAAAACCCGAATTAAGTAATTCAGACTGTCGTGGAAACATGGCATGATTTATTGTAATTAAGTCCTATGACCAAATATATGTTCGATAACATGTAGCTATCGATCTAGAGAGATAGAAGTTACCATAACTACGTAACATGTAAGTTAGAACACACGAAAATTGGTTGCCGAACAAGTAACTATTCAGAATACCACATTTTAAGTAATACCGAAAGCAATAATTTAAGTTATAAGAACATTCTTTTTGATCACATATTTCTTTACATAACAAAATAAGAAATAGATTTTTTATAAATAGATAGGAACCCAAATTATTGGTAAGTTTTACTGAAATTAAATTCAGAGAATAGAAAATATATATACGAAATTATAAAATTTTTGCAGGGTTTTTATATAAGATCTTAAAATTTAAGAAATCCAACGTGAAGTACTAATTAATGTATATTACAAATTTAAAATTGTAATCATTAAAAAGGGAAAATTATCCAATTAATTATTGAGAAAGGCTAATTATATTAACGGCCATTCTCACAATGTACGATTAAAAGTTAACGTGAACTTTAACCGCAAGTTCGGCTAATTTGAATTTCACAATGTACGATTAATTCTTAATTGACACTATTTAACAACAAAGTTGCTGTTAAATATAACCGAACAAATTTCGCCGGTTAGCATCTTAATTGCAAGAAATATAATAAAAGAACATGGAAAAACATTTATATTTTTGTAATATTTATAATTTTTAAAAGTGTAAAGCTAAGAAAAGTAAATTTTGCACGGGGTGATCCATATACCACCCGGATATTGCACAAACAACAAATGTGCACTTTTGCTTGTTGGTTTTCAGTAATTGTTGTTCAGTTTGTTCTGTAAATTTTACGGTTAGGTACCTTAATATTTTTGAGTTTTATACGTTTTTTTTTATTATACCACTAAGAAAACACAAACTATTATTTTTTATGCCGTCTTTTAGACAATTTTTTATATTTCAATCTTTCATTACACTATTTTTCGTAAACAAATGTATGCATTATTGCCATACTTTCTACTGAATGCTTTGGTTAAGTAATCAAATGATGGTGAAACGTAAATCGGTAACCGTTGGTTAAACGGTCCCCGTTAAACAAACCGACAGTTAGTTAATTTCCCGGTTAAAATGAAATAATCGTACATTGTGAAAATGGCCGTAAAATGAATTAATATATCAACGTTAAAAATTTACAAAGAAGACCCTACATAAAATATTGAACAATATCAAAAGATAAATCATTCCAAAAGTGGGGTTAAAATAAAATTGAGATTATATGACGTGTCACACTGGACACGAGTTTATTGCCGAGAAATCACATCTCAATTTCATGACGTCAGCAACATCGGTTGGGAATTTTCCATAAATTTTTATATTGTAAAATGTTAAAACAGTATTAATTAACATAAAGAAACAACAAAAGGTGTGCTGTTAATCTCAAAAATGTCAATCTCGCCAATGACGTCATCAACTGGGAATACAATGTATAAAAGAATAAGTACAATGTTTATTTATTAAGCTACAACTAATCTTATAATGTCACATAATCTAGAATTGCTAAACTCTCTTTCAATTTTGTCGATTTTTTTTTGTTAACATAATTTACAGAATGAATACACTTTGTTTAATTAAAAAAAGGTATTTATAATTAATCTATATAATTATAATTTTTTTTTTAAAACTAATTAAATAATGTATAAACTAATTAAAATTAATAATAATAAATTAATATATAACATTAGTAACTCTATAATTATTAAAATATTGATAAATTAGTTTAATCCTAGAAATAATATAATATTAAAGATTTATTTTTATAAACTATATTTTAACAAAAATTATACATATTGGCATGTTATTATTATTGTATATTATAATAATTTTTCATTGCATTTAGTATAAATCTTATGAAATTACAGAAGCGAAACGTTTGGATGCATTTAAGCTCAGATCATCGATTGACGTTGTTTTATGGATAGTAAGATTGTATTTAACTACAAAACTATAAGTCATAATATGCAATATTAATAATATACATGCTTTCGTTAATAATCTTATTTAAAGATTTGAATTTCATTAAATATTCTATATTTATCAGACATATGAATTATACCAAGATTTGATTTAAATTTTACATATTGTTATGAACTATTATCGTAGTTTACTTATATATACATATATTTATATATATATATGCCTACAAGTATTTGTTTTAGAAACTGTAAGTTTTTACTTTTGTAATAAAATATCGATTTGAATTAAAAATGAATTACACTGACTAAAGAGTAAAATTTGGGGAATGTTGACTAAATTAACTTGCTACATGATCTAGTTATTTTTATAAGGGAAATACTAAGCATTCATTTAAATTATCACTGTGGTGTTTAGGGAACATATAGGTGGGAATTATTTATAGTGATAATAGTCATATTAACATCAATGACTGATTTTAAAACTAAAACATTGCGATTGGTAAATTGGTTATTTTTTTTTTTTTATAAAGTCTTGGAATGATAGAAATTTATTTTTGTTTTATGGTAATGTATGGTGATATGGAATGATCAAGGACCCTCCCATAACCGACGAGCAAAGCCTTCAAGCATTCCAAGCTCGATCAATTCCTCACCAAGAAACCTCATTCAAATTTGGCATTGTGCCAAATAAAAACGCAACATAGAATAAAATGGCGCCCAACGAGATTGGCAAAATGTCAATGTCGTATATTTTGACTGTTCCAGTCCCTAATAGTAAATGTGACTAAGACTAAGTTGTTATTTTGATTTAGTTTTCATTGCAATTTACTTTTCCTTACATGTTTTTTACTAAATCTTATATACTTGAGAGTAGTGATTTTGTATACCATCTGTATTGATTTAGTATTTTTAATTTCAAATTCAAGTATCTACAATAATGGTATGTCATCCAGTTAGTTGTAATAATCTGTGATTGAATATGCGACTATAAGTAGTATACAATTTGTTTTATATATTTTTAAATTCAATAGTAATGAATTCAGTCTGTGTAAGTCATAAGCAAGTTCTTGTTAAATTGAATTGTTTATTTGCGACAAAATACTAATATCATTAGTGTGGAGGGAATCGCTTTGTTATAGATTTTTTTAGCTAGATTTTGTTTCTAGTTAATTGGTCAACATTCCCAATTTCAAAACATTAAAATAATATTATACATTAATTATATAATTAATTTTCAAATAGTCGTTTAATAGGATATGTCACTGAGGAGAAGAAAAGTTAGTAAAAGTGTTGATATTGAAGATTAATTAAAAGAAAAAGAAAAATTAATTATACATTTGATGAGGAAATAGTAAATCCTTTTGCTCCGAGACCGCGAATAGAAAAGAGCCTAATTATAACCCGTTCAAGGGCAAAAGCTGCTTCCTTAGAACTGACAATGATGAATAATACAGACAGAGACTTGCCGTCTGGCTCACAGCAGATAAATCCGAATTCTTCCAATGTTGTACAGGCAGATAACTTAGAAAATTTGACACAACGTTTAGAACGTGTGTTGACGCTAAACCATCAAGTATTTATGGGTGAAGTGTTCACTTTAAAAAGAACCTTAACAGATATTTTACAAGTAAATCAGCACAGTGCTTATCATTCCTTGCGTAATGATCCTAATGGCCATACGGATACAGCACATATTGGTAATAATAATTTGTCATTTCAAAACCATACTGCTAATTTGGAGTTAGGTTGCTATCTTTCATATGGTAGGATTGAGAATGACTGCGACAAAATTGTGCGTATGGTTGAGCGTAGACAATTGTCTAAGGAAAACTTTGATGATTATTTTACAGAGATAGTAACCATGAATTCGAAATTATCGCATCCCATGAGTGATGAGAAAATAATAGAACTTATTAAAAATAATGTCAGGGAGTCTTTAGGTGCTCTGTTGTTTTCATATGACCTGTTTAGCCTCGATCATTTGCGGGACGCAGCTAGAAAAGCTATTTCTATATAGGCAACATCAGCTAAGGATACCCAAGAAGTTTGTATCAGAGGTCGATTTTGAGAACAATATAGATGAAAGTAAAGACATTTAGTGTGATGTTTCGGCAATTAGATATCATAATGTTCCAGGCAAGGAAAGGAAAGAATTGGATACTAGGCATTTCAAATGTTGGAATTGTGACCAGATGGGTCATTCATTCTACGATTGCCCATGTGAAACTCGCAATTTATTTTGTTATCGATGCGGTGAGAAGAATGTTTCAAGCCCAAAATGTACTAAACATTCGAAAAACAAGATATAGAACGGACAAGTGAGGGTATTCCGTTCGAATCACAAAAGCCCTCAGAAATATTAAGTAATGATTTATATATTAACTCAATAAGTACATTAGAATCGATCAACTCTAATAATACTGATATTAAACTTCAATTTTCAAACGACTTACATAAAATACAAGATGATCATATTAATAGTAATAATAATTTATCATTTCACCAAAGAAAGCTTATACATGAATTGAAAACAAATTATAATTTTAACAAAGTAAACATCTCGAAGAAAATTATTAAATGTAGAGACAGATATCGCAAAAGAAAGAGTTTTTCAAAAATTTTAGAATCTACCATTATAGATGAGAACAAGGACAATAGGCCATATGCAAAAATTCAGTTAGGCAATATAGAGATATTTGGACTACTTGACTCTGGTGCCACAGTCTGTGTATTAGGCAAAAATTGTATTAATATAATAGATCAACTAAAATTAGAACCAACAAAACTTTCAAGCTATTTGAAGACTGCTGATGGAAGTAGACAGCACATTACAGGATTTGTTAACATTCCTGTCACATACAAAATTTTAAACAAAATTATACCCTTTTATTTGGTTCCCAGTTTAAAGCAGGCAGCCTATTTAGGAATCAATTTCTGGAAAGAATTTGATATCGCACCACAATTATTTATATCCGAAATAACATTAGACAGTGAAACATTTTGTTTAGGAGATACAAATAATACACTAGATTTGTCCGATTTGCAGCTGTATGAACTTAAACGTGTCATTGAAGAGTTCCCGTAGTTTAGTAAGTTAGGTTTAGGTCGTACGACCCTTGAGATTCACACACTTGATACTGGCGACTCTGTGCCCTTCAAGACTAAACATTATCCGTTGTCACCACCGCGACAGGGGGCATATGATGAGCTGAACAGAATGCTTTCATTGGGTGTTATTGAGGAGAGCAACAGCCCTTATTGCAGCCCAGGCGTCCTAGTTAGGAAACCAAACAAAATACGGCTTTGTCTTGATTCACGCAAATTAAATAGTTTAACAAAGAAAGATGCATACCCATTGCCACACATCAATGGACTTTTAAGTCGGTTGCAAGACACTCATTATATAACGGGGATTGACCTTAAAGATGCATTCTGGCAAATACCCTTAGACGAGTGCTCGAAAGAAAAGACCGATGATTTATTGATATGTACATCCGATTTTAAAACTCACATTGATATGTTGCAACAAGTTGCCAAGTGTCTTAGAGACGCAAATTTAACAATTAATGTGGAAAAAAGCCGTTTTTGTCAGAAAGAGATAAAGTATTTGGGTTATATAGTGGGTCAGGGATGTTTGAAGACAGATATTTCTAAAATAGAAGCAATTACTAAATTTCCTTTACCGAAAACACAAAGACAAAGGTACAGGCAATTCATCCAAAATTTCGCAGAATTGGCTGCACCATTAACTGATTGCCTTAAAAAACATACAAAATTCCAATTAACAACTCAAGCTGAAGATTCATTTAATAAATTAAAAGATGCTTTAACCTCAACATCTGTCTTGGTGCAACCCAATTTTAGCCGACATTTTAAAATACAATGCGATGCATCACGTGTAGGGGTAGGAGGAGTACTCACTCAAATGGATGACGATGGAAAAGAACGCCCAGTGTCATATGTATCACAAAAGTTGAACAAAAATCAAAAAAATTATACAGTGACAGAATTAGAGTGTTTAGCGGCCATAGTTTGCTTAAAGAGATTTCACCTTACGTTGAAGGACTACCTTTTACAATAGTTACAGACCACTCCGATGGTTAATGTCACAAAAAGATTTGTCAGGAAGGCTTGGTCGCTGGAGTTTGGTATTACAAGGATACGATTTTGACGTTGAATACAGAAAAGGCTCGGCACATATAGTTCCAGATGCACTTTCCAGATTTGATGTAGATGAGATAGAACTTCCTACGATATCATCTGAGATCAATTTAGATTCAGATTGTTTTAAATCTGGAGAGTACACAAATCTAATTCAAACAATATCGCAAAGTTCACAAAAATTTCCAGATACTATAGTATCGGATGGATTTATTTACCAACGAATAAAATTTAGGAAAGGTGAATTCATTCATGAAGAGTCCTTATGGCGATTGTGGTTACCAAGTCAACTAAGAGAAAAGGAAATTTTTGATAATCATAGTATCGGATCGTGTCACGGTGGATTTTCTAAAACATTAAATAGAATTAGGGAGAAATAGTCTTGAAGTGTCAAAAAGTGTTAAATTATTTACTGCATAAAAATGTTTAAATTTTTGTTAAATAATTAAAGTTATCAAAGCTGAATTAACTTTTAAATAGTATATATTGGTTCAAGGTGTTCGGAATTGTTGGAGTACTGATATATACATATACGTCTGTGGATTTTTCTCATTTGTGTCCGATTTGCTGATTGACTACTGCTCAACTGCCTGGTTGCTGTTATTGTTTTGGTTGGTTCTATCTGGATTATATATGGTGCAGGTTGGAGCTGCCAAGTGCTGCCAAGTTCTGTGCTGTAATTAAATTACAAAAGGTGCTACCAAATTTTCTTTGAATATAATTATAATGCCTAAAAGTATACTTTGAAAACAAATGAATAAAAAACGTTCAATACAATTAACGTCCCCTGATCATATTGATTGCGACAACCACAAAAAACATTTTTCATGTAAAAACATGTCTTCACCAAAACAAGCTACCACTCAAGACGTTTTTTCTTGGGATAAACTGCTAGCAGGCCACGCAGTTTTATGAAAAACTCAAAGACGTTACCAAGAAATCAGATTTAGTTGAACTGAGAGAAGAAAACAAGAAGCTAAAAAATGATGTTAAAAAACTGACATCTCGTCTTGAATTTATAGATCGTAAATCCCGGTCATGAAATGTGGTTGTTTCTGGCTTGAATGCTGTAAATGTGAATGCTGCCAAGGCTGAATTTATGAATCTATGTACAACGGTTCTTAATGTAAATACAAACGTAATGTCTACGCGTATAAGATTTTACTTTATGCTGACGATATCGTTATTCTTTCGGAAACTCCAACTGGATTACAAGATATGATTGATGCTTTGCATAGTTATTGTCTCACATGGCGCTTAAAAGTTAACCTTAATAAATCTAAAATATTGTCTTTGGCTCTGGAACAAGAATCTCCTCTAACCTAAAGTGGCATTTTGGTGAAGATAATATAGAAATTGTAAACAGTTATAAGTACCTTGGAGCCGATATTGCCTACAACTTGTCATTTAAAAAACACTTGAGAAACAAACTAGCGGACTCAAAATTAGCAATCAATTCAACCTGGTCCAAATACTTAAACCACCCAAAAATCTCGAAAAACAACAAACTTAAAATATTTGAAGCTGCTTCCAGATCCATTATGTTTTACG
This sequence comes from Calliphora vicina, assembly GCF_958450345.1. Taxonomy (NCBI): domain Eukaryota; kingdom Metazoa; phylum Arthropoda; class Insecta; order Diptera; family Calliphoridae; genus Calliphora; species Calliphora vicina. Next base: position 90,425,302 of record NC_088783.1, on the reverse strand, counting down.
CTGCACAAATTTGGGGTTACCAAAAATACGATGAAGTTGAAATTTTGTTTAGATTTTTTTATAAAAAAGATGCTATATTTACCAAGTTCAACACCTAACTATATGTTATATCTGGAAACTGGTCTAGACCCTTTATATGTTTTTACCCTAAAATTGCAATTTGAATACATAAACAAAGTCTTAAAAATGCAACAAAGCAGACTTCCACGTATACTTGCGGAGAAGGTTATAGGGCTTAATGTGTATTGGGCAAAAGAATGGTCAACTATATGTCAAACTCTACAATTTTCACCAGTACATCCTAGCCTGCTCATCACACACTATAAACAAATATTAAATCTATTAAAAATAAATGAAAGAAATACTAATATTCTTAAGGCATCTAATTCACAATTCCACGATCTGTATTCTAAACTTGATCTTATCCCATCACTCATAGAGAATTTTTCAGCAAGAGCAACCAGTTTAATTGTACGAGCTGGTGGTGGATTACTTGATATTAATGCAAGAGCCTTTAGAAACGACTCAGTTGTCATATGCACAATTTGCAATCTAGATGAATCTGAAAACACGCAGCATTTCGTCGGTACGTGTCCAATTTATAATGAATTTAGATTTAAATGTTTTGGTAAAACACAATTAAATAATAATGAAGAATAAGGAAAAAAGTAGGTTCGTCATGTTATGAACTGGAAGACTTAAAAGGAAAATATATCGGTTTATATCATGCGAAGGATATGAAAGCTTTCTGAATTCCTTTATTGCCGGCTAACTCATCGCTCAGGGTTGTGGTTGTGCCCCACGAAAATTCTTTCCATCCTTTTCCTTATTTCCGATTACGTATGTATACTTATCTGCAAAGAAGGTTTGTAGCAGATTTTGTATGAAGAAAAATTCCCTTTTTAAACATTTTTATACAGAACAATAATTATCCAAGTATACAGTTGGTAACATTAGTAAATATCCATGTATATAAGCATTTTTCTTAAAAACTGGTAAAAATTTTAGTTTTGTTTATATTTTACAATAATTTACTAAGTGTATGTAAAATACAATCAGTAAAAGAAAAAAACCCATGTCTTTTTACAAAAAATCAATAGTGTGACTTATTGTAATTAAGTCCTATGAACAAATATATGTTCGATAACATGTAGCTATCGATCTAGAGCAGTCACGAGCAAAATTGGGATTCTAATGCACGCGTGCATAGGCCAAAAAATTCTGCTGACGCTTTGTTGACACACCTACACTATAAGCTTGTGTGTATTAGTGTGTCTGTGTTTTACTGAAATGACCACTTGTTTGTTGCTTTGTTACGATCTCAGAGATCAAAATCAAATCAGTTGCTGTTTAGCATTTGTAGAAGCAAGTTTATGTTGCGGATTTTTTTATGTTTATGATTTTCTCTCTTTTATTACAGTCAGTGCAGTCAGTCATCTCTCTGCTGCTTAACGCACACAAATATACTCATGGTGGTATGTGTTTGCCCATGACTGATCTAGAGAGATAGAAGTTACCATAACTAAGTAACATGTAAGTTAGAACACACGAAAATTGGTTGCCGAACAAGTAACTATTCAGAATACCACATTTTAAGTAATACCGAATGCAATAATTTAAGTTATAAGAACATTCTTTTTGATCACATATTTCTTTACATAACATAATAAGAAATCGATTTTTTTAAATAGATAAGAACCCAAATTATTGGTAGGTTTTACTGAAATTAAATTCAGAGAATAGAAAATATATATACGAAATTATAAAATTTTTGCAGGGTTTTTATATAAGATCTTAAATTTTAAGAAATCCAACGTGAAGTACTAATTAATGTATATTACAAATTTAAAATTGTAATCATTAAAAAGGGAAAATTATCCAATTAATTATTGAAAAAGGCTAATTATATTAAAATTAATTAATATATCAACGTTAAAAATTTACAATGAAGACCCTACATAAAATATTGAACAATATCAAAAGATAAATCATTCCAAAAGTGAGGTTAAAATAAAATTGAGATTATATGACGTGTCACACTGGACACGAGTTTATTGCCGAGAAATCACATCTCAATTTCATGTCATCAGCAACATCGGTTGGGAATTTTCCATAAATTTTTATATTGTAAAATGTTAAAACAGTATTAATTAACATAAAGAAACAACAAAAGGTGTGCTGTTAATCTCAAAAATGTTAATCTCGCCAATGACGTCATTAACTGGGAATACAATGTATAAAAGAATAAGTACAATGTTTATTTATTAAGCTACAACTAATCTTATAATGTCACATAATCTAGAATTGCTAAACTCTCTTTCAATTTTGTCGATTTTTTTTGTTAACATAATTTACAGAATGAATACACTTTGTTTAATTAAAAAAAGGTATTTATAATTAATCTATATAATTATAATTTTTTTTTTAAAACTAATTAAATAATGTATAAACTAATTAAAATTAATAATAATAAATTAATATATAACATTAGTAACTCTATAATTATTAAAATATTGATAAATTAGTTTAATCCTAGAAATAAAATAATATTAAAGATTTATTTTTATAAACTATATTCTAACAAAAATTATACATATTGGCATGTTATTATTGTTGTGTATTATAATAATTTTTCATTGCATTTATACTAATTCAATCTTATGAAATTACAGAAGCGAAACGTTTGGATGCATTTGAGCTCAGATCATTGATTGACGTTGTTTTATGGATAGTAAGATTGTATTTAACTACAAAACTGTAAGTCATAATATGCAATATTAATAATATACATGCTTTCGTCAATAATCTTATTTAAAGATTTGAATTTCATTAAATATTCTATATTTATCAGACATATGAATTATACCAAGATTTGATTTAAATTTTACATATTGTTATGAACTATTATCGTAGTTTACTTATATATGGGTCATTTCACGTCAAGTGAACCAACTTTTGAAATCGATGTCTTCCGATCGCGATGAAATTTGCACCAATGTTAGTTCTATTGGATAGTAATTCGGAAACAATTTTTCAACAAGATCGGTCAAGAACTCTCTGAGTTATAGGAGGTAAAAATTTGACATTTTGGCCAAACAGGTGTTTTTTTATCCATATAACTTATTACCTATTGTTCTTAGCAAAATGTGTCCCAAATAGTTTAGATAGCTATTTATGCAAACTTTCGAAAAAAAAAATTAAAAAAATTTAATAAAATATTTTTGATTTTTTTTTTTAAATCAAAAATATTTTTGACTTTTTTTTCAAAATGGGCCCTTTTTATTTTTTTAAGAAAGCTTAGGTCTTTTCCTAAGCGACCTATATGGTCGCTTAGTGGGATGCGAGTGGGATATCTATCAAAAAAAATATTTTGTAACTCAAGATTTAAAATTTTTGATTTTTTTTGCAAAATCAAAAACTTTGTTGACTTTTTTTAAAAAAATGGACCCATTTTTTAATTTTTTTTTTTGCTCAGAAGAAAGCTTATGTGTTTTTCTTTAACACCCTTTTTGTCGCTTAGTGGGATGCGAGTGGGATATCTATCAAAATAAATGTTTTGTAGCTCAAGACAAAGGTTTTTAAATTTGCACTATTTTAATTTTTTTCATATTTGTGTGTAAACCTTAAAAATTAAACTTACGCAGAGAAACTAGACACATTAGCCTTTCCGATGGTATGTAACATACCCAACTAAAATATCATAGCCTCGATACTGTAATACCCATAATATGTTAACCTCAGGAATAAAAATCACTTTTTTTCTATGGAAATGTTGAATAATTTAATTTTGTTATTTATTTGTAATAATAATTAATTTTATATATAATAATAATAATAAAAAGATGAATAATTTAGTAAAATTTAATCTTAATCACAATAGATCAATTTATATAATAACTATTTTTACACTTAATTTATGAAGTTTTTAAATTTTCAAATATCCATACTTTTATCCTCCTTATTTGTCACCTTTATTAGCTGCTTTTTTTTCAATCCTTTCTTGGCGTTATTAGATTCAGCTACTGATTTCGCTGCTGGCTTCTTTTTTGGCTTTGGAAAGAAATCGCATTGAGTCGCTGCATTTCTTTTGAGGTTTGCTCCAATACCATCACATGCTCCTTTACCATGAGCAGTAGGATGAAAATGCCACTCAGATGGCATTCCAAAATCTTTTTCATGAGCTGTAAGATTTGTGAAGCTACTTTTGTTTTTAAAATGTTGACGAGCTCCGTCCGAAACGTAGTATACCTTTTCTACTGTAAATTTTGATTTTAGATAATTTAGTATTATCTTCTGGTACTCATAAACTGCAACGGTGTCATGTTTTAAATCGTCGGATATGATTGCCATACTTTTGTGTTCCAGGTTTTCTTCTTTCATGTAGTAAATAACTACTGTGAATATAGTTGCTTGGTCGTTATTGAAGTGGAATGCTTGTATGGAATCCTGAAGAACATATTTATAGTTCTCTGCGAAATCAAATGAAATAATGAATTCACCAGACTTCAAATGTGTTTTCAAGTCCTTGAAGAATGACCACTGCTCTTTGACTAAAAAGTCATGGGTTCTCAAATTTAGCAATCCTCTACACAGTTCTTCCACAAAATCATCCACATTTAAAATTATGGTTTTCAGTGTGCATCTTTCAGTCTGAAGCCAAGATTCAAATTTTAACTCAATACATTCTCGATCAAAATAGTTGATTAAATTTTCTTTGATGGATGTGGTTTCCGGGCAATTCGAACATTCACCTAAGTGGCAAGAAGTTGTAGCATTAGGGCACATAGTCAATTTAAGGCAATCGCGGTAATGGTGTAAATCTTCTGATGAATCATCTTTTAAGTAATTTAAGTTGATTTCCTTCAACATCAATTTAACATTTTCATGGTAAATACAAACACATACTGTGTGAGTTCCGCTGCTTCCTGCCAAAACGCAATGTTTTGGCCTCAGTTGTGTAAATTTTGTGAATCCAATTTTGACATCCTCGTATTCAGATTGAAATGTTGCGAATAATTCATTCAGGTTACAGAGAACCATTCTCTTCTGCATTTGAACTTTCTTGCCATCGATTCGTACAGACATCCAGTCTTTCATCCCTGGCATCAGGCGACTCATATCATCTCGCTGATAAAACTGAGTTATTAGAGATTTAGTATCGCACTCCAAAGTTTTTCCCTTCTTTTTGTTTGGGAGTGTGAGAATCCCATGCTCAGCAACCAATTGTTTAGCAATTCTTGCTTTTCGTTGAGACGTTCCAAACTCAGTCATTGTTTTTGCAGAACTCCATGTTCTTGGAGCAAGCGTGAGAAGTTGAATTCTTTCAGCTTCACTCTGTGACGTTTTGTATTTCTCTTTTATTTGTTCAAGAACTTCTACTGCATCCTTATGGTATTGGTTTCGACACTCATTCGTTGAATTTGAAAAGTTAGAATAACCATCATCATCAACAGTTCTGTCTTCATTCTCGGAATTACTTTTGTCTTCATCTGGAATAACTTCAACGCAAGGCTCATTACTATTCCAATTCGGTAATTCGTTCAACTTTCCGAGCTCTTTCCTGCATGATCCACAAATTTTCAATCGTTTTGACAGCGTAGGGAATTTTTTTAATAAGCCGTCGGAAATATTTCGCATATCTGATGATCTGTGCTTCATTTTGTTAAAGGGATTAAAACAAAAAGACGAATAAATTTCATTTTCAACCTTAGCCTTTTTAGAAGTCGTAGACATTTTGAATTTTGTAAGTATTTATGTAAATAACACACGTCTTAACTTTAACACTGTTTCTAAAAAACTGATTACCGTATGTCTTCAGAATGACAATAAATAGTTTTTTAAGATCATATAGGTAGTACGTTTTAATGAATGAGTCTAAAATCTTTTATTAGGGTCAAGAAGGGCTTACATACTAAAGTACCTAGTTTAACCAAATGTTACAAATAATAATAAATATAAACCACCATATAAATAACCTACCTGTCAACTTCTACCTCTCCACCCACTTCTTAAAGTCAAATGTCATAAAATAATAAATAAACTGGTACTTCGGAGAAGGGCCAAAAAATATTTCCACTTGATTCCAAAAATTTCTTTCTGGGGCACCTGATATTTTAACAATGAAAATCACGTGCGCTGAAAACTACCTCTAGGATTGACTAAAAAAGCCGCAAGATACAAAACTCAGACAAATTTTAGGGGTTGAAAATTAATAGCGGTCGGCCTCATATTGCACCCCTCCAGTGGCTATTATCGGTCAGTTGTTGTGGTTTTTATTTTTAAGGTTTTAGAAACACTTACACACAAATATGAACAAAATCAATTTAAAAACATTTGTCTTGAGTTACAAAACATTTATTTTGATAGATATCCCACTCGCATCCCACTAAGCGACCAAAAAGGTTTTAAAGGAAAAGACCTAAGCTTTCTTTTGAGAAAAAAAAATTAATAAAAAAAGAGTCCATTTTGGAAAAAAAAAGTCAAAAAGGTTTTTGATTTTTCAAAAAAAAGTAAAAAATTGTATGTCTTGAGTTACAAAACATTTTTTTTATAGATATCCCACTCGCATCCCACTAAGCGACAAAAAGGGTGTTAAAGGAAAACACATAAGCTTTCTTCTGAGCAAAAATTAAAAAATGGGTCCATTTTTTTAAAAAAAGTCAACAAAGTTTTTGATTTTGCAAAAAAATTCAAAAATTTTAAATCTTGAGTTACAAAATATTTTTTTTGATAGATATCCCACTCGCATCCCACTAAGCGACCATATAGGTCGCATAGGAAAAGACCTAAGCTTTCTTAAAAAAATAAAAAAAAGGGCCCATTTTGAGAAAAAAGTCAAAAATATTTTTGATTTAAAAAAAAAATCAAAAATATTTTATTAAATTTTTTTAATTTTTTTTTTCGAAAGATTGCATAAATAGCTATCTAAACTATTTGGGACACATTTTGCTAAGAACAATAGGTAATAAGTTATATGGATAAAAAAAACACCTGTTTGGCCAAAATGTCAAATTTTGACCTCCTATAACTCAGAGAGTTCTTGACCGATCTTGTTGAAAAATGGTGTCCGAATTACTATCCAATCGATTTCAAAAGTTGGTTCACTTGACGTGAAATGCCCCATATACATATATTTATTAGTTGTATGGAAAAAAATTTTTGTTAAAATTTTGAAGAGTGCCGGGTGGAATATTGTGACACTAGGCCTAAATGTTAAGTGCTGAAAATTTGAGCCAAATCGGGCAACGAATTCTGGACGCGCATCGAGGTCAAAGTTCAGATATATGCAAAATTGTACTGTTAATATGGAATAAATAGGTGAATCTCGTTAGCTTTCTGCATTGTTTTCTAGAAATATGTAGATTTATTTATATTAATGAATATTACATTAAAAAAAAGTTTTGGAAATTAACCCTGTACCTCCTTTGGTCCAAAATGACCCAAAAACTGTATTATCGCCAAAATTAGAGAAAAATGCAAATTTTTTAGTTTTTGAAAAAAATTTGCTACTAAATAAATACTTTTGCAATTGAATGCAAAAGAATCGAAATATGTACGTAATTATCATTGTAATGAGATATAAATGACAAAATTTGATTAAAAAAAATGTTAAAGTTATTACAAATTCGCCAGACCATTACCGTGTTTCAGACCACTTGAACAAAAAATTTAGAAAAAAAATTAGATATTTCGAGAAAAATTAAAATAAAATAAAAAATATGTCCATATTTACTTGTATATGAGTTTTTGTCTTCGTAGGATACCGTTAACCTATTCGCAGGTATGGCCAAAAAAAATAATTTTTTTTAACGGCTGTTTCAAAACTCCATTTTCAAATTTTTAAAAATTTTGTTAAACAAATTTCAGATTTTTTCGATCATCACATTGGGGTTTATTGAGATCAAAATAGGGAATAAAAATATGAAAAAATTATGTCAATACCTCTTACAGTTTTTCCGTACCTGCGATTGAAATTTTGCGTTTTTCAAGAAAAACTAATTTTTTGTCCATATTTAGGCGAATGAGTCCAATTTCCTTACTGTTATAAATTTTAAGTAAAACCTATTCATAATATTATAGTCCTTGTAATTTTAAATATGTTCTGAAAGTTTTACTTGAATCGTGAAGGTCAAAGGCCAAATTTTTCAATATTTGGAATTTCTAATGAAAAGATAGCGAAATGTTACATATTTTTGGGCCGATTTTCATGAAACTTGAGGAAAATATATATTGGGGTCTAGCATTTACAACAGTGCAAAAATGAATTTTAACCTTTAAGAGGACTTGGGGTCAAAATGGTTGTGTTTTTCTTGATTTTAAAAGTTGAGAATAATTTGGACCCCAAGTGCTGCTAAGGGTTAATTTCCATTTTTGTGCTGTTATTTTAAATTCTGGACTTTATGTTATATTTTCCTCAAGTTTCATGAAAATCGGCCCAAAAATATGTAACATTTCGCTATCTTTTCATTAGAAATTCCAAATATTAAAAAATTTGACCTTTGACCTTCACGATTCAAAGGTTATCGTTTTCCGATTTTAGTAAAACTTTCAGAACATATTTAAAATTACAAGGACTATAATATTGTGAATAGGTTTTACTTAAAATTTATAACAGTAAGGAAATTGGACTCATTCGCCTAAATATGGACAAAAAATTAGTTTTTCTTGAAAAACGCAAAATTTAAATCGCAGGTACGGAAAAACTGTAAGAGGTATTGACATAATTTTTTCATATTTTTATTCCCTATTTTGATGTCAATAAACCCCAATGTGATGATCGAAAAAATCTGAAATTTGTTTAACAAAATTTTTAAAAATTTGAAAATAGAGTTTTGAAACAGCCGTTAAAAAAAATTTTTTTTTTGGCCATACCTGCGAATAGGTTAACGGTATCCTACGAAGACAAAAACTCATATACAAGTAAATATGGACATATTTTAAGTAAAAATGAGCTTTTATTTTAATTTTTCTCGAAATATCTAAATTTTTTTTCAAAATTTTTTGTTCAAGTGGTCTGAAACACGGTAATGGTCTGGCGAATTTGTAATAACTTTAACATTTTTTAATCAAATTTTGTCATTTATATCTCATTACAACGATAATTACGTACATATTTCGATTCTTTTGCATTCAATTGCAAAAGTATTTATTTAGTAGCAAATTTTTTTCAAAAACTGAAAAATTTGCATTTTTCTCTAATTTTGGCGATAATACAGTTTTTGGGTCATTTTGAACCAAAGGAGATACAGGGTTAATTTCCAAAACTTTTTTTTTAATGTAATATTCATTAATATAAATAAATCTACATATTTCTAGAAAACAATGCAGAAAGCTAACGAGATTCACCTATTTATTCCATATTAACAGTACAATTTTGCATATATCTGAACTTTGACCTCGATGCGCGTCCAGAAATCGTTGCCCGATTTGGCTCAAATTTTCAGCACTTAACATTTAGGCCTAGTGTCACAATATTCCACCCGGCACTCTTTGAAATCTAAAAAAAAAAAATCGGCTGTCACTCTAATATGCCTACAAGTATTTGTTTTAGAAACTGTAAGTTTTTACTTTTGTAATAAAATATCGATTTGAATTAAAAATGAATTACACTGACTAAAGAGTAAAATTTGGGGAATGTTGACTAAAGTAACTTGCTACATGATCTAGTTATTTTTATAAGGGAAATACTAAGCATTCATTTAAATTATCACTGTGGTGTTTAAGGAACATATTGGTGGGATTTATTTATATTGATAATAGTCACATTAACATCAATGACTGATTTTAAAACTAAAACATTGTGATTGGTAAATTGGTTATTTTTTTTTATAAAGTCTTGGAATGATAGAAATTTATTTTTATTTTATGTTAATGTATGGTGATATGGAATGATCAAGGACCCTCCCATAACCGACGAGCAAAGCCTTCAAGCATTCCAAGCGATCAATTCCTCACCAAGAAACCTCATTCAAATTTGGCATTGTGCCACATAAAAACGCAACAACCTTGGCACTCGAGTTCCAAATAACACCCTGTTAGTTAATTTTTGTACGAATCCAGGAACCAATGTTAAAAAATTATAAAAATTGGCTTAATAATTTCAATAAAATGTATTTTCACGATTTATCCCCTTTTTGGTACCTTTTTTATCCCCATTGCTTTGGTAAAATTTAATTCAAATAAATTTCTGTATAGTGGTGGGAGCTCATAATAAAATATTCGTATGTCTATGTCAAATTATAGAAAAACATATTTTATGAAAAAGTACCAAAAATAAACACAATTTTTATCCCTTAAGGGATAAACATACATATGTATGTATGTATGTATGTATGTATGTATGTATGTATGTATGTATGTATGTATGTATGTATGTATGTATGTATGTATGTATGTATGTATGTATGTATGTATGTATGTATGTATGTATGTATGTATGTATGTATGTATGTATGTATGTATGTATGTATGTATGTATGTATGTATGTATGTATGTATGTATGTATGTATGTATGTATGTATGTATGTATGTATGTATGTATGTATGTATGTATGTATGTATGTATGTATGTATGTATGTATGTATGTATGTATGTATGTATGTATGTATGTATGTATGTATGTATGTATGTATGTATGTATGTATGTATGTATGTATGTATGTATGTATGTATGTATGTATGTATGTATGTATGTATGTATGTATGTATGTATGTATGTATGTATGTATGTATGTATGTATGTATGTATGTATGTATGTATGTATGTATGTATGTATGTATGTATGTATGTATGTATGTATGTATGTATGTATGTATGTATGTATGTATGTATGTATGTATGTATGTATGTATGTATGTATGTATGTATGTATGTATGTATGTATGTATGTATGTATGTATGTATGTATGTATGTATGTATGTATGTATGTATGTATGTATGTATGTATGTATGTATGTATGTATGTATGTATGTATGTATGTATGTATGTATGTATGTATGTATGTATGTATGTATGTATGTATGTATGTATGTATGTATGTATGTATGTATGTATGTATGTATGTATGTATGTATGTATGTATGTATGTATGTATGTATGTATGTATGTATGTATGTATGTATGTATGTATGTATGTATGTATGTATGTATGTATGTATGTATGTATGTATGTATGTATGTATGTATGTATGTATGTATGTATGTATGTATGTATGTATGTATGTATGTATGTATGTATGTATGTATGTATGTATGTATGTATGTATGTATGTATGTATGTATGTATGTATGTATGTATGTATGTATGTATGTATGTATGTATGTATGTATGTATGTATGTATGTATGTATGTATGTATGTATGTATGTATGTATGTATGTATGTATGTATGTATGTATGTATGTATGTATGTATGTATGTATGTATGTATGTATGTATGTATGTATGTATGTATGTATGTATGTATGTATGTATGTATGTATGTATGTATGTATGTATGTATGTATGTATGTATGTATGTATGTATGTATGTATGTATGTATGTATGTATGTATGTATGTATGTATGTATGTATGTATGTATGTATGTATGTATGTATGTATGTATGTATGTATGTATGTATGTATGTATGTATGTATGTATGTATGTATGTATGTATGTATGTATGTATGTATGTATGTATGTATGTATGTATGTATGTATGTATGTATGTATGTATGTATGTATGTATGTATGTATGTATGTATGTATGTATGTATGTATGTATGTATGTATGTATGTATGTATGTATGTATGTATGTATGTATGTATGTATGTATGTATGTATGTATGTATGTATGTATGTATGTATGTATGTATGTATGTATGTATGTATGTATGTATGTATGTATGTATGTATGTATGTATGTATGTATGTATGTATGTATGTATGTATGTATGTATGTATGTATGTATGTATGTATGTATGTATGTATGTATGTATGTATGTATGTATGTATGTATGTATGTATGTATGTATGTATGTATGTATGTATGTATGTATGTATGTATGTATGTATGTATGTATGTATGTATGTATGTATGTATGTATGTATGTATGTATGTATGTATGTATGTATGTATGTATGTATGTATGTATGTATGTATGTATGTATGTATGTATGTATGTATGTATGTATGTATGTATGTATGTTTTTTTTTTTTTTTTTTTTTTTGTTTTTTATGGACGTAGTGATAGCGCACTATCATCTAGTGGTCCTACACTGGAACCACCACCCCGGGACCGCTCCCGCATTACTTCGGGATGGTGTTCATTTACTGCACCGCAGTCATCATCGTTTTCCTAGTCCCCCGTCCACATACATTTGTATGCGATTAGGGGTTCGGCACTTGTATTTGTTGGCATTTAGTCTTCTCAATCATAATTTCCTCAATAAAGTGGGAGTATTTCCACCAATTCCCTCTTCTTGTTAACATTAAGTCTATCATTTGTGCTATGGTCATGTTCTCAAACATACCAGGTAGGATGTTCCGCCTGCTGCTCCAGGAGATGCATTTCAGAGCTGTGTGTTCGACGTTATCCTCGCATTCGTTACAGATTTCGCATATTGCGGATTGTCTTATCCGGAATCTTTGCAGGTAGCTACCAAAGTTGCCATGTCCACTGAATATTTGCGTCAGGTAAAAATTTAGTTCCCCATGCTTCCTGTTCATCCAAATTTTTACATTGGGAATGAGAACGTGGGTCCATCTTCCTTTATTTGTTTCATCCCATTGTCTTTGCCACGTTTCGAGAAGATTTTCTCTTGCAGCCTTTTTTATACGGATTATTTCGCTCCTATGGTTACCGACGGTTTGTGTGACAGACACTCGTTCATCGTATATTTCCTTCCTTTCATTTAGTAGCAGATCAATCGGTGGCACACCAGCGAGAACGGACACAGCTGCAGTAGATATGGTTCGGTATGCTGATGTTACTCGTATTGTGCATGTCCTGTGCACCTTTTCTAGGATGGTTCTGAGTTTTTTGCTACTTGAGACAGTCGCACTCATAACAGGAGCTGCATATAGAACCTGTGAATATGCTACTGTAGCAATTAGTCGTCTGGTAGTTTGTCCTGGGCCTTTAATATTTGGCATTATTCTTGACAGTTTTGATGCAGTTCCTAAGGCTTTCTCAGTTACCATTCTTATATGTGGCTCAAAAGATAGTCTGCTGTCTAGGATTACACCCAGGTATTTCAAAGTCCTACTCATAGTAATCTGATATCCATCCACTCTCAGTTTCGGGTATTCAAAAGATCTTCGTTTGGTCACAAGAATCGCCTCAGTTTTGTTCGCGGCAAGTGTTAAATTTTTTGTTCTTAACCACATATTTACTCTTCCTAAGCAGTCGTTTGTTACTATTTCGATCAAGGGTACAGAAGGTTGATCTACTACTAGGGCTACGTCATCTGCATATCCAACTAGTCGTGATCCATTTGGTAGATTCAGTTTCAACAATCCGTCGTACATTAGATTCCATAGAAAAGGACCCAGTATGGAACCTTGGGGGACGCCAGCTGTCACTTCGTAGCTTTTTATTCCATCTTCAGTATCATATTCAAGGATTCTATCTTCCAGATAATTATCAACCATTTTTACCAAATATTCTGAGAAATTTCGCTCTCGCATTGTTTGTCGAATTACATTCCAGTTTGCAGAGTTGAATGCGTTCTTGATGTCCAGGGTGACGATGGAGCAAAATCGCAAGTGCTCAAAAGCTTCCTTTGCAGTATTTACCACCTCACGGATGGCTCCTACAGTGGATTTACCTTTCACGAATCCAAACTGCATATGTGAGAAACCTCCTTTTTCGTTTATTTCCATCACAAGTCTATTTAATATCAATTTCTCCAAAAACTTTCCACAAGTGTCCAAAAGGCATAGGGGTCTGTATGAAGATGGATTTTCTAATGGTTTGTTGCCTTTGCGCAACAGCACAAGATATTGTTTTTTCCAAAGTTTTGGAAAAACTCCTTCTTTGAGACAAATGTTAAATGTATCCATAAATATATCCGGCCAGTGCTCACAGACTATAGCTATGATTTCATTTGGGATCCCATCTGGTCCTGGTGCTTTGCATTTCTTCAAAGTGTGGCATGTATCAATTATTTCATTGCGAGAGAAAAGATCGTAGTTATTTGCGCATTGCAATGTAGGTAAGTTCCTCCTGGTTCTTTCCGTTTGGGGGAAAAGTGTGCTCACTATAGTGTATGCCCAACTTGGATCTGTTATACCAGGTATTTTGCATCTGTTTCCCGTCTTCTTCATTATTATTCGATACGGAAGGCCCCATGGGTCTTTATTTACTTCCTCGCATAGTGAGTCCCAAGCCTTTTTCTTAGAGTTTCTGATAGCAACTCTGAGATTTTTCCTAGCTCTTCTATACAATTCCATTGTTACTGGATCACCTTTCCTTCGTGTAGCTACTCGTTTTGCCTTGTGACATTCTCTTCTGAAACATGCGATTTCTTGATTCCACCAGTAGGCATGTTTTCGAACTCGACCAACTATTTTATTCTTTTTCATTCCAGCATTACATATCTCTGTGAGGATGTCGGTAAGTCGTCCGGCAGCGATATCTACATTTAAGTTGTCACTAGGCTGTGTTCTGGATTTGATATCCATCAGCTTTTCAACGCAGTTTTCCTTATCTATCTTTCGTGTATTCCATTTAGTTCGAGTGGGGTTCGCTGTGGCATTTTTGAATGACAGATCAATTTCCATCTGGATATATTGGTGGTCACTCAGTGTTTCGTCTTCTAGAATATCCCATTTCAGTGTCTTGTTTGCTATAGACGGTGACGCAAAAGTTATGTCTATAATTGAACTAGAGTCTCTTCTCCTGAAAGTTGGAGACCTTCCCCTGTTCAAAACAACCAGACCCAGAGATGCAATCATTTCACTTACTGCTATTCCTCTTTTATCTGTTCTTCCTGAGAGCCATTCAAACGACTTACTATTAAAGTCTCCTCCTATTAGCACTGGAGAAGTTCCGTTCCTCACGTTTTGCTCGAGTTTATCAATTTTATTTTGAAATTCTGTTATCTCCATGTTTGGTGAATAGTAGCAACTATATATTCGTACCCTGCTGGTGTGCAAGACTACAAAATTTTCATTGCCTTCTTCAATTCTATCTATTGTAATCAATGGGTCACGTATATACACAGATGATTTGCCCAGAGCATCTTGATACCAAGCGCTGCCTTCAATTCTAGCATATTGCTCACTTATTAGTGCTATATCTACTTTCTTCTCCATTACGCTATTTATCATCAGCTGTTGGGCTTCCCGACCTCTCCCTAGATTTATCTGGAGTATCTTAACGCTCATTTTTTATAATTGCACAGATTGCCAGTACCAATATAGTGGTTTATATCTTGTCGGCCAGCCTCTAGACAGATTACACACCTCGGTTCGTTTCTACATGTATTTGCCTTATGTCCATCTATACCGCATCTCATACAGGTTTGGCTACGATCTCTTCCTTGGCAAGACCGAGCAAGGTGTCCTTGCTCTAGGCACCTGAAGCACCGTTTGACAAATGTTTTCCTTCTTACTCGACATAATACTAGTCCGACCTTAATTTTACCTCTCCCTAGAATAGTAGCAGCAATGTTTCCGGGTACTTCTACGAGTGCCTGTTTCGTACCACCATAGTAGTCTCGCATGTTACGTACTTTGATCCTGGTACTATCTGCTTCACTGGAGGCCTGAATAATGGCATTAATTACTTCCCCTTCATCGGTAGTTTCTTCCATATCTCTAATATCAAGAAGAAATTTCTCTAGATTTGTTTGTACTTGAACATTGTCCCCAAAGGATCCCTTTATAGCACCCTCCAGTTTCTTCGCTTGTCCTTCTCCTTTCGTCATCTCTATTAGAACGTTTCCATCCATGGTTTTTCGTATCTTCTTTATACCAACTCCAATTTCCTCAGGTTTAATGGCAATCTTCATTTCCTTCAATATATCAGCATAGCTTGAACCGTCAGCCTTAATTGTTATTGTTTCACCTTTATTTCTAATCACGTTCTTACTGCTTCTCTTCTTGGTGCTTCGATTCCTTTTCTTTCCTTCTACTACGGACCACTGCTTGTCGTTTTCAGCATCTACACCTACTTCTTCTGGTTGTGATGTGCGAATCTTTTTAGTAGGTTTATTTTTCTCTGGTGTGAAGGCGGCTGCTCTCTTAGTAACGTCTTTAGTGGTTTCCTTCTCAGTTTGTGTCCCTTTATTGATTCTTACAACTTCCGGTGTTCCCTGTGGTGTATCCAGAATGAGATTCAGGGCGATTGCCTCTCTATACTCTCGAAGCTGTTGATATAATGCAACAGCCTGCAGGAGGTTGTCTCTTATAGGCTTATGAATGTTCCTAGCCTCGCATATTATGGTGTGCATTGCACTCAGTTTGTTACCAAGGTCAACGAACGCTGTTTCTTCTTCCATCTTAAGATGTTCAAGATGTCTATCTTCGAATGTTGTATTTCCTGCGTTGTACGATTGGGAAACATCATTCTTAGCTGGTGATCTTCGTATCCTACCACTTTTTTGGAAAGGATTTTCCTCTCTTATCTCACTCATATTGTTAATTTTATCATTGGTACTCATATTTTCACTGGGTCCCAACTCAAAACCGTTATCTAAGTTCGATGTATAGTTACGTTATTTGGTCTCATGGTTATCTTTGCAAGCAGGGAGGCCATGCGAGGGTTGACACAACGTCCTTATGAGATGTTGTGTTCAGAGCCAGACCCGTATTAATCAGGACAACGTCAACTGAACCTACACCACCAACTTAATGGCGACGAAACTTAGAGCGTGTCTCGAGACTTCCCGGGTTTTAGCGGGACGGAGGCAGCTGCAATATTAGCCCAGAAGCCATTTCTGTAGGGTTTCACTTCTACATACTTAAGTTCCGGAATACTGCAGTCGTCAGGCCAAGGGTTCATCCTCATCATATCCATGTGTTCCAGTATGCCATAATTAAGATCTTACTGGTCTCGATCTTAATGCCATAGAGCCGAGTCAATGTATATTCTGCCGCCTCTCCTGAGGTCAGACGCAGACCAGATAGCCGCCCAATATGGGTCAGACGCTTCTGGATTTTTTTCGATTGGGGAATCCACGAAGGCATCACTCTCCTATTTGCTCCTTTCTTAAGGGCATCCCCTGTGGGTGGATGCTTATTTAGATGGCGGCCTCCATTCGCCATTGCCACAGATTTGTCAACGGGCACATGTACCTTTTTATAGTACGCCCTCAAAGTCTGCCGCTCTCGGTCGGGGACTGCTTATTAATCGCAGCTGACCTACATATCTGTAGGCCGTTCAGCTATCCGCCACCCGCTGACCCCGATAGTAGCCTAGAGCTCGGCCCTATCTGTATGTATGTATGTATGTATGTATGTATGTATGTATGTATGTATGTATGTATGTATGTATGTATGTATGTATGTGTGTATGTATGTATGTATGTATGTATGTATGTATGTATGTATGTATGTATGTATGTATGTATGTATGTATGTATGTATGTATGTATGTATGTATGTATGTATGTATGTATGTATGTATGTATGTATGTATGTATGTATGTATGTATGTATGTATGTATGTATGTATGTATGTATGTATGTATGTATGTATGTATGTATGTATGTATGTATGTATGTATGTATGTATGTATGTATGTATGTATGTATGTATGTATGTATGTATGTATGTATGTATGTATGTATGTATGTATGTATGTATGTATGTATGTATGTATGTATGTATGTATGTATGTATGTATGTATGTATGTATGTATGTATGTATGTATGTATGTATGTATGTATGTATGTATGTATGTATGTATGTATGTATGTATGTATGTATGTATGTATGTATGTATGTATGTATGTATGTATGTATGTATGTATGTATGTATGTATGTATGTATGTATGTATGTATGTATGTATGTATGTATGTATGTATGTATGTATGTATGTATGTATGTATGTATGTATGTATGTATGTATGTATGTATGTATGTATGTATGTATGTATGTATGTATGTATGTATGTATGTATGTATGTATGTATGTATGTATGTATGTATGTATGTATGTATGTATGTATGTATGTATGTATGTATGTATGTATGTATGTATGTATGTATGTATGTATGTATGTATGTATGTATGTATGTATGTATGTATGTATGTATGTATGTATGTATGTATGTATGTATGTATGTATGTATGTATGTATGTATGTATGTATGTATGTATGTATGTATGTATGTATGTATGTATGTATGTATGTATGTATGTATGTATGTATGTATGTATGTATGTATGTATGTATGTATGTATGTATGTATGTATGTATGTATGTATGTATGTATGTATGTATGTATGTATGTATGTATGTATGTATGTATGTATGTATGTATGTATGTATGTATGTATGTATGTATGTATGTATGTATGTATGTATGTATGTATGTATGTATGTATGTATGTATGTATGTATGTATGTATGTATGTATGTATGTATGTATGTATGTATGTATGTATGTATGTATGTATGTATGTATGTATGTATGTATGTATGTATGTATGTATGTATGTATGTATGTATGTATGTATGTATGTATGTATGTATGTATGTATGTATGTATGTATGTATGTATGTATGTATGTATGTATGTATGTATGTATGTATGTATGTATGTATGTATGTATGTATGTATGTATGTATGTATGTATGTATGTATGTATGTATGTATGTATGTATGTATGTATGTATGTATGTATGTATGTATGTATGTATGTATGTATGTATGTATGTATGTATGTATGTATGTATGTATGTATGTATGTATGTATGTATGTATGTATGTATGTATGTATGTATGTATGTATGTATGTATGTATGTATGTATGTATGTATGTATGTATGTATGTATGTATGTATGTATGTATGTATGTATGTATGTATGTATGTATGTATGTATGTATGTATGTATGTATGTATGTATGTATGTATGTATGTATGTATGTATGTATGTATGTATGTATGTATGTATGTATGTATGTATGTATGTATGTATGTATGTATGTATGTATGTATGTATGTATGTATGTATGTATGTATGTATGTATGTATGTATGTATGTATGTATGTATGTATGTATGTATGTATGTATGTATGTATGTATGTATGTATGTATGTATGTATGTATGTATGTATGTATGTATGTATGTATGTATGTATGTATGTATGTATGTATGTATGTATGTATGTATGTATGTATGTATGTATGTATGTATGTATGTATGTATGTATGTATGTATGTATGTATGTATGTATGTATGTATGTATGTATGTATGTATGTATGTATGTATGTATGTATGTATGTATGTATGTATGTATGTATGTATGTATGTATGTATGTATGTATGTATGTATGTATGTATGTATGTATGTATGTATGTATGTATGTATGTATGTATGTATGTATGTATGTATGTATGTATGTATGTATGTATGTATGTATGTATGTATGTATGTATGTATGTATGTATGTATGTATGTATGTATGTATGTATGTATGTATGTATGTATGTATGTATGTATGTATGTATGTATGTATGTATGTATGTATGTATGTATGTATGTATGTATGTATGTATGTATGTATGTATGTATGTATGTATGTATGTATGTATGTATGTATGTATGTATGTATGTATGTATGTATGTATGTATGTATGTATGTATGTATGTATGTATGTATGTATGTATGTATGTATGTATGTATGTATGTATGTATGTATGTATGTATGTATGTATGTATGTATGTATGTATGTATGTATGTATGTATGTATGTATGTATGTATGTATGTATGTATGTATGTATGTATGTATGTATGTATGTATGTATGTATGTATGTATGTATGTATGTATGTATGTATGTATGTATGTATGTATGTATGTATGTATGTATGTATGTATGTATGTATGTATGTATGTATGTATGTATGTATGTATGTATGTATGTATGTATGTATGTATGTATGTATGTATGTATGTATGTATGTATGTATGTATGTATGTATGTATGTATGTATGTATGTATGTATGTATGTATGTATGTATGTATGTATGTATGTATGTATGTATGTATGTATGTATGTATGTATGTATGTATGTATGTATGTATGTATGTATGTATGTATGTATGTATGTATGTATGTATGTATGTATGTATGTATGTATGTATGTATGTATGTATGTATGTATGTATGTATGTATGTATGTATGTATGTATGTATGTATGTATGTATGTATGTATGTATGTATGTATGTATGTATGTATGTATGTATGTATGTATGTATGTATGTATGTATGTATGTATGTATGTATGTATGTATGTATGTATGTATGTATGTATGTATGTATGTATGTATGTATGTATGTATGTATGTATGTATGTATGTATGTATGTATGTATGTATGTATGTATGTATGTATGTATGTATGTATGTATGTATGTATGTATGTATGTATGTATGTATGTATGTATGTATGTATGTATGTATGTATGTATGTATGTATGTATGTATGTATGTATGTATGTATGTATGTATGTATGTATGTATGTATGTATGTATGTATGTATGTATGTATGTATGTATGTATGTATGTATGTATGTATGTATGTATGTATGTATGTATGTATGTATGTATGTATGTATGTATGTATGTATGTATGTATGTATGTATGTATGTATGTATGTATGTATGTATGTATGTATGTATGTATGTATGTATGTATGTATGTATGTATGTATGTATGTATGTATGTATGTATGTATGTATGTATGTATGTATGTATGTATGTATGTATGTATGTATGTATGTATGTATGTATGTATGTATGTATGTATGTATGTATGTATGTATGTATGTATGTATGTATGTATGTATGTATGTATGTATGTATGTATGTATGTATGTATGTATGTATGTATGTATGTATGTATGTATGTATGTATGTATGTATGTATGTATGTATGTATGTATGTATGTATGTATGTATGTATGTATGTATGTATGTATGTATGTATGTATGTATGTATGTATGTATGTATGTATGTATGTATGTATGTATGTATGTATGTATGTATGTATGTATGTATGTATGTATGTATGTATGTATGTATGTATGTATGTATGTATGTATGTATGTATGTATGTATGTATGTATGTATGTATGTATGTATGTATGTATGTATGTATGTATGTATGTATGTATGTATGTATGTATGTATGTATGTATGTATGTATGTATGTATGTATGTATGTATGTATGTATGTATGTATGTATGTATGTATGTATGTATGTATGTATGTATGTATGTATGTATGTATGTATGTATGTATGTATGTATGTATGTATGTATGTATGTATGTATGTATGTATGTATGTATGTATGTATGTATGTATGTATGTATGTATGTATGTATGTATGTATGTATGTATGTATGTATGTATGTATGTATGTATGTATGTATGTATGTATGTATGTATGTATGTATGTATGTATGTATGTATGTATGTATGTATGTATGTATGTATGTATGTATGTATGTATGTATGTATGTATGTATGTATGTATGTATGTATGTATGTATGTATGTATGTATGTATGTATGTATGTATGTATGTATGTATGTATGTATGTATGTATGTATGTATGTATGTATGTATGTATGTATGTATGTATGTATGTATGTATGTATGTATGTATGTATGTATGTATGTATGTATGTATGTATGTATGTATGTATGTATGTATGTATGTATGTATGTATGTATGTATGTATGTATGTATGTATGTATGTATGTATGTATGTATGTATGTATGTATGTATGTATGTATGTATGTATGTATGTATGTATGTATGTATGTATGTATGTATGTATGTATGTATGTATGTATGTATGTATGTATGTATGTATGTATGTATGTATGTATGTATGTATGTATGTATGTATGTATGTATGTATGTATGTATGTATGTATGTATGTATGTATGTATGTATGTATGTATGTATGTATGTATGTATGTATGTATGTATGTATGTATGTATGTATGTATGTATGTATGTATGTATGTATGTATGTATGTATGTATGTATGTATGTATGTATGTATGTATGTATGTATGTATGTATGTATGTATGTATGTATGTATGTATGTATGTATGTATGTATGTATGTATGTATGTATGTATGTATGTATGTATGTATGTATGTATGTATGTATGTATGTATGTATGTATGTATGTATGTATGTATGTATGTATGTATGTATGTATGTATGTATGTATGTATGTATGTATGTATGTATGTATGTATGTATGTATGTATGTATGTATGTATGTATGTATGTATGTATGTATGTATGTATGTATGTATGTATGTATGTATGTATGTATGTATGTATGTATGTATGTATGTATGTATGTATGTATGTATGTATGTATGTATGTATGTATGTATGTATGTATGTATGTATGTATGTATGTATGTATGTATGTATGTATGTATGTATGTATGTATGTATGTATGTATGTATGTATGTATGTATGTATGTATGTATGTATGTATGTATGTATGTATGTATGTATGTATGTATGTATGTATGTATGTATGTATGTATGTATGTATGTATGTATGTATGTATGTATGTATGTATGTATGTATGTATGTATGTATGTATGTATGTATGTATGTATGTATGTATGTATGTATGTATGTATGTATGTATGTATGTATGTATGTATGTATGTATGTATGTATGTATGTATGTATGTATGTATGTATGTATGTATGTATGTATGTATGTATGTATGTATGTATGTATGTATGTATGTATGTATGTATGTATGTATGTACCCGCAAGGGTATCCTCAGGAGAGGATAACGGGATTAACGACCCCGCGGACCCTAGTTTTGGCAGGTATGGAGAGCGTACTAAAATGGTACATGAGCTCGATGAAGGCCTGTGACAGGGCGAGGGAATACCGCCCTAAAATAAGTATTCACCCAAAGGGGTACCCTCTAGAGAGGCGTAGTTAGAAGCTTGACGACTTCGTGGTTTCCCCAGTCTAAATTCCGTTAATGGATAACCCCGCGAAAGCCATCCTAACATGGCATATCTACGAGGAAGATTCTCTGCCGAAAGGCATTAAGACCAAGCCCAGTACGGTCTTTCTTATGGTATTTCTGGAAAACGAACATGAATTGGCGCAACACTGGGCTGACGGCTGTGGTATTCTGGAACCTGAGTATGCAAGGGTGAAATCTTGCAGAAATGGCTTCCAGGCTAATGCTTCAGCTGCCTCCGTCCCTTTAAAACCTGGCGAGTCTCGGGGTACGTTCAAAGCTCGTCACCATTTAGTTGGCGGTGCAGGATCGAATGTAAATTCCCGACTTACACGGATCTGGCTCTGACGGAAGGTCCCATAAGGTCCTTTCGTCAACCCTCGCATGGACCTCACTGCTTGCAAAGGGACCCATGGGATCTAAACGTGACTGCACAACGAGCGGAGATAGCGGCCTTGAGTTGGGACCCTATTAACATGAGCAATGAAAATAATCAACAACAACAAGACGGCATAGTGAGGAGAGCAGACGATAGAAATGTAGGAAATCCTTTTGAAAGAAGTTCCGTGATAACGCGATCACCACCCTCAACAGTGATAAATGGAACAGCGATTACAATAGAGGATAAGGGAGTAGACACTCCACTTGGAAGATGCCCGGTTAAGACACCTACTATAGGCGCAAAGAACCAACAGGATAACGGCTCTGGAAATAAGAATGTTGCAAAACTAGGTGACGAAATAAACCAGCTATTGAATTTCCTAAAAGGACGTACTAATGTACACAAGGAAATAGTTTCATATGCACGTAGGATACAGGCAACTTATATACAAGTTGTTGATGATCTGGGTAAGGTATCCGAAAACCTTGGCGAAGTAGTTTCTGCTGACAAGGATACACAGACCGAACAGGACGTGAGTTTAATCATACCATCTGGAACCCCAAAAAGGAGAAGGGACCCTCTCAGTCCAAAAGGAAACAAACCGAAGAAGAAAAAAGAAGGTATTCCACAGAAGCAGGCTAGATATGCTATACCAAGTACAGCTGATATACCTAGTACATCAAGTATCGTAATAGTTGACCAAGAAGCGATAAATGAGGCAAACTCTAAATGGGTCAAAGTTCCCCCCAAGTCAAATAGAAGAATGAAGGAGATCCGACGGAAGCCTGTCCGACCAGATGCCCTTATTATACACACATGTGGAGAAACATCTTATGCGGACATACTCAGAAAAGTAAAGAGTGATCCAAAATTGGAGACTTTTGGCCAAAATGTCAAAAATATCAGGAAGACTGCGAAAGGTGAATAGCTACTAGAGCTTAATAAATCGGCACACCAAAGTACGGTTGAATTCCGACACACTGTTAAAGAAGTACTTGGTACATCCGCAGAAGTAAGGTCATTGTCGCACGAGGTTGATATTGAGATTAGAGACATAGATGAGGTTACATCCAAAGAAGAGGTTTACGAAGCTCTTGTGGGGCAGGAAGGGGAGTTCGAAACTTTGCAGTTTACTGCAATAAAATCGTTGAGAAGGGCATATGGAGGTACTCAAATTGCCACAGTTGGGTTGAGCGCGGCATTAGCAGCTAGGCTTATAAAGACAGCAAAGATACGCATTGGATGGGTCGTATGTCGAATACGAGAGAAGATCAAACCTAGAAGATGCTTTAAGTGCTTGGATTATGGTCATACAGCCGCAAATTGTAAGAGCCCAAATGACTATACAAATCATTGCCTACGATGTGGCGAAAATGGTCACAAGATCAAGACATGTGAAAAACAACCAATGTGTCTACTTTGTAGCAATACCACCAATAATAGCGACCATGTTACTGGAGCATTTATCTGTCCCCACTACAGAGAAGCGCTGCAGAAGCTCTTGGTACGAAAATGAAATTGATGCAGATTAACCTAAACCATTGTCAAGCAGCCCAAGATCTGCTAGAACAAAGTGTACGCGAGTTAAAGGTAGATATCGCTGTTCTTAGCGAACCCTACAGAAATTTCGATACACCAAGTTGGATATCTGATAGTTCCAATTCATCTGCAATTTGGTCCATTGAAAATAAGGTGTTACATAGTGCAAGGACGACTCAACAACTCGGATTTGTTCGGGCCTTAGTTTCTGGAATAACAATATATAGCTGTTATATCCCACCGAGATATTCACTTACGGAATTCCAAAGTATCGTCGATAACCTGACTTCTGACGCTAGCAATAGAAGACCATTATTAATAGCAGGTGACTTTAATGCTTGGGCCACGGAATGGGGGTGCCGGAGTACTAATACACGAGGCCGGATATTGTTAGAATCATTCGCAGCACTTGATGTGATGGTTTTAAACTCTGGAAATGAGCAGACTTTTTATAGAAATAGTGGAGGCTCTATAATAGATATAGCGTTTGCAAGTGGAGACATCTTTGGCAGAATAAAGTGGTATATTAGTGATCAATATACACACAGTGATCATCATGCTATAATCATGGAAATAGAAGATGAACCAACGACACCAACATTTACAAACCCTCTCAATGTAGGACACACGGGCTGGAAACCAAATTCCCTAGATAAGGATCTGCTCAAAGCATATATGGAAGGTACGATTCTGAATGGTACTCCAGAAGATATGGCGGATCAGCTAATTGGCCAGGTGACACATGCATGTAATGTTTCGATGAGGAAAAGAGGAAAAGGAGGAAATAAACCTCCAGTGTATTGGTGGAACGAGGAAATCGCCCAAATGAGAAGAGACTGTATCCGAGCCAGAAGAACATATGTAAGAACGCGTGGTAGACCGGGAAACGAGCAGCACCATCGAGAGTTCAAGTTTAAGAGAAGGGCACTGAAATTGGCCATACGTCGAAGTAAAAGATTATGTTTCAATGATCTTATCGATGATGTTGAAAATAACCCATTTGGAATGGCTTATAAAATTGTGACAAAGAAGTTGAATTGCCTGAATAAATTTTCACCTAGAGAACCAGCTATACTTGATAGAATTGTTAAACAATTATTTCCGCGGCAAGATATTGCATATTGGGAGAACAACGTCAATCGAGATGTTTTTAGTTTCCCATCTGTTACCAGTGACGAGATAATAAAAGCTGTCTCAAGATTTGATGAAAAGAAAGCACCAGGACTTGATGGCATATCAAACTTGGTATTGAAGGAGGTTGTCATGTGTTGCCCAAATCAAGTACTCGGTATGCTAAACGACTGCCTAAAATATGGATCGTTCCCTTCAAGGTGGAAAAGACAAAGGTTGGTATTGTTACCCAAAGACAACAAACCATTAGATGACCCTTCATCATATAGACCATTATGTATGATAGATACATTTGGAAAGTTGTTGGAGAGCATAATTTGCAACAGACTGGACGTTTGCATCGAGACATCCGCTGGCCTGTCAGATACCCAATATGGTTTCCGTAAGCGCAGATCAACAATAGACGCGATAAAAGTTGTAGTTGACACGGCTAAAGAGGCTATTGCAGGTGAAAGCTGGACACATGGATCAAAAGAGTATTGTGTGGTTGTAACGCTAGATGTTAAAAATGCATTTAATACTGCAATCTGGGAGAGGATTGTGGATACTTTGGACTTCCTGAATATACCGCAATACTTATTGGCTATAATTAAGGACTATTTTCGAAACAGAATACTCGTATATGATACAAACGAGGGTAGGAAGGAATACGAGGTTACCGGAGGGGTGCCACAGGGCTCTGTTATTGGACCACTACTGTGGAATGTGATGTACGACGGGGTACTAAGACTGAACCTTCCGGAGAGAGCAAAATTAGTAGGTTTTGCGGACGACATAGCTCTTGTAGTTGTGGCAAAATATACACAGGAGGTGGTGAGTGTTACCAACAGTAGCATCAAATTGGTCCAGTCATGGTTAAGCAGAATGGGGTTAACATTGGCCGAACACAAAACTGAGGCCGTATTGATTACTGGACGGAAAACCATTGAACATATTACCCTGAATGTTGGTAGATGCGAAATCGTAACCAAGAAGTGCCTTAAATATCTAGGAGTAATGATTGATAATCGCTTATCGTTTAAAAAGCACCTGGAATATGTCGAAACAAAAGCCAGGAAAACGTGTACAGCATTGTGTCGCATAATGCCCAATACAAGAGGTCCTAAATACCTACGGAGAAGAATACTTGCAGGAGTTGTGAAGAGCGTTATCCTCTATGCCGCTCCAATATGGGCGGGTTCTACCAGGATTAAGACCTATAGAAAGAAAATAAATACGGTTTATAGATTAGCCGCACTTCGGGTCTGTTGTGCCTTTCGAACGGTGTCGGATGAAGCAGCTTTCGTCATTGCCGGCATGATGCCCGTGGACCTGCAAGCCAGAGAGGCGGAATGTGTATATGCTTCAATAGGTGTTGCAGATGTTACAACTACGAGGAACACAGCAAGAAGCACGAGCATTTCTGAATGGCAAACGAGGTGGACAACATCTACCAAAGGTAGGTGGACCCATAGACTGATCCCAAATATAAATATATGGTTAGAGAGGAAACATGGTGATTTAAACTACTATCTAACACAATTTTTAAGTGGACATGGCTGCTTCAAATCGTATCTACATAAATTTAGACATGATGTCGACGCGGATTGCCCAGTATGTGGTGACGATGTAAAGGAAGACCCCGAACATGTATTTTTCAATTGCCCGAGGTTTGGTGCTGCGAGAGTAAATGTGGAACAAGCAACAGGGAGCAGTCTACGTGTGGAAAATATTATTCCAGTAATGTTATCTTCAGCGTATAATTGGGAATGTGTGTGCAACTTCGTACGGAGTATTATTATTGAACTTCGCGAACAGGAAAAAATACGAAGAAGAATGTAAAACAGTGGTTAAGATGGCGTAAATATTTCCGAACCTCCTAATGTGAAGGAGGATGTAGGAATGAAATTTAAAACGATTGAGGAGCGACTGCTAATGAATTACCCGTCTTGATGAAATATTAACGTAGTTCCAGGATGGTGTTAATGAAGATCGTGGGGCCACTAGTTGATAGTGCGCTATCACTACGTCATATGTATGTATGTATGTATGTATGTATGTATGTATGTATGTATGTATGTATGTATGTATGTATGTATGTATGTATGTATGTATGTATGTATGTATGTATGTATGTATGTATGTATGTATGTATGTATGTATGTATGTATGTATGTATGTATGTATGTATGTATGTATGTATGTATGTATGTATGTATGTATGTATGTATGTATGTATGTATGTATGTATGTATGTATGTATGTATGTATGTATGTATGTATGTATGTATGTATGTATGTATGTATGTATGTATGTATGTATGTATGTATGTATGTATGTATGTATGTATGTATGTATGTATGTATGTATGTATGTATGTATGTATGTATGTATGTATGTATGTATGTATGTATGTATGTATGTATGTATGTATGTATGTATGTATGTATGTATGTATGTATGTATGTATGTATGTATGTATGTATGTATGTATGTATGTATGTATGTATGTATGTATGTATGTATGTATGTATGTATGTATGTATGTATGTATGTATGTATGTATGTATGTATGTATGTATGTATGTATGTATGTATGTATGTATGTATGTATGTATGTATGTATGTATGTATGTATGTATGTATGTATGTATGTATGTATGTATGTATGTATGTATGTATGTATGTATGTATGTATGTATGTATGTATGTATGTATGTATGTATGTATGTATGTATGTATGTATGTATGTATGTATGTATGTATGTATGTATGTATGTATGTATGTATGTATGTATGTATGTATGTATGTATGTATGTATGTATGTATGTATGTATGTATGTATGTATGTATGTATGTATGTATGTATGTATGTATGTATGTATGTATGTATGTATGTATGTATGTATGTATGTATGTATGTATGTATGTATGTATGTATGTATGTATGTATGTATGTATGTATGTATGTATGTATGTATGTATGTATGTATGTATGTATGTATGTATGTATGTATGTATGTATGTATGTATGTATGTATGTATGTATGTATGTATGTATGTATGTATGTATGTATGTATGTATGTATGTATGTATGTATGTATGTATGTATGTATGTATGTATGTATGTATGTATGTATGTATGTATGTATGTATGTATGTATGTATGTATGTATGTATGTATGTATGTATGTATGTATGTATGTATGTATGTATGTATGTATGTATGTATGTATGTATGTATGTATGTATGTATGTATGTATGTATGTATGTATGTATGTATGTATGTATGTATGTATGTATGTATGTATGTATGTATGTATGTATGTATGTATGTATGTATGTATGTATGTATGTATGTATGTATGTATGTATGTATGTATGTATGTATGTATGTATGTATGTATGTATGTATGTATGTATGTATGTATGTATGTATGTATGTATGTATGTATGTATGTATGTATGTATGTATGTATGTATGTATGTATGTATGTATGTATGTATGTATGTATGTATGTATGTATGTATGTATGTATGTATGTATGTATGTATGTATGTATGTATGTATGTATGTATGTATGTATGTATGTATGTATGTATGTATGTATGTATGTATGTATGTATGTATGTATGTATGTATGTATGTATGTATGTATGTATGTATGTATGTATGTATGTATGTATGTATGTATGTATGTATGTATGTATGTATGTATGTATGTATGTATGTATGTATGTATGTATGTATGTATGTATGTATGTATGTATGTATGTATGTATGTATGTATGTATGTATGTATGTATGTATGTATGTATGTATGTATGTATGTATGTATGTATGTATGTATGTATGTATGTATGTATGTATGTATGTATGTATGTATGTATGTATGTATGTATGTATGTATGTATGTATGTATGTATGTATGTATGTATGTATGTATGTATGTATGTATGTATGTATGTATGTATGTATGTATGTATGTATGTATGTATGTATGTATGTATGTATGTATGTATGTATGTATGTATGTATGTATGTATGTATGTATGTATGTATGTATGTATGTATGTATGTATGTATGTATGTATGTATGTATGTATGTATGTATGTATGTATGTATGTATGTATGTATGTATGTATGTATGTATGTATGTATGTATGTATGTATGTATGTATGTATGTATGTATGTATGTATGTATGTATGTATGTATGTATGTATGTATGTATGTATGTATGTATGTATGTATGTATGTATGTATGTATGTATGTATGTATGTATGTATGTATGTATGTATGTATGTATGTATGTATGTATGTATGTATGTATGTATGTATGTATGTATGTATGTATGTATGTATGTATGTATGTATGTATGTATGTATGTATGTATGTATGTATGTATGTATGTATGTATGTATGTATGTATGTATGTATGTATGTATGTATGTATGTATGTATGTATGTATGTATGTATGTATGTATGTATGTATGTATGTATGTATGTATGTATGTATGTATGTATGTATGTATGTATGTATGTATGTATGTATGTATGTATGTATGTATGTATGTATGTATGTATGTATGTATGTATGTATGTATGTATGTATGTATGTATGTATGTATGTATGTATGTATGTATGTATGTATGTATGTATGTATGTATGTATGTATGTATGTATGTATGTATGTATGTATGTATGTATGTATGTATGTATGTATGTATGTATGTATGTATGTATGTATGTATGTATGTATGTATGTATGTATGTATGTATGTATGTATGTATGTATGTATGTATGTATGTATGTATGTATGTATGTATGTATGTATGTATGTATGTATGTATGTATGTATGTATGTATGTATGTATGTATGTATGTATGTATGTATGTATGTATGTATGTATGTATGTATGTATGTATGTATGTATGTATGTATGTATGTATGTATGTATGTATGTATGTATGTATGTATGTATGTATGTATGTATGTATGTATGTATGTATGTATGTATGTATGTATGTATGTATGTATGTATGTATGTATGTATGTATGTATGTATGTATGTATGTATGTATGTATGTATGTATGTATGTATGTATGTATGTATGTATGTATGTATGTATGTATGTATGTATGTATGTATGTATGTATGTATGTATGTATGTATGTATGTATGTATGTATGTATGTATGTATGTATGTATGTATGTATGTATGTATGTATGTATGTATGTATGTATGTATGTATGTATGTATGTATGTATGTATGTATGTATGTATGTATGTATGTATGTATGTATGTATGTATGTATGTATGTATGTATGTATGTATGTATGTATGTATGTATGTATGTATGTATGTATGTATGTATGTATGTATGTATGTATGTATGTATGTATGTATGTATGTATGTATGTATGTATGTATGTATGTATGTATGTATGTATGTATGTATGTATGTATGTATGTATGTATGTATGTATGTATGTATGTATGTATGTATGTATGTATGTATGTATGTATGTATGTATGTATGTATGTATGTATGTATGTATGTATGTATGTATGTATGTATGTATGTATGTATGTATGTATGTATGTATGTATGTATGTATGTATGTATGTATGTATGTATGTATGTATGTATGTATGTATGTATGTATGTATGTATGTATGTATGTATGTATGTATGTATGTATGTATGTATGTATGTATGTATGTATGTATGTATGTATGTATGTATGTATGTATGTATGTATGTATGTATGTATGTATGTATGTATGTATGTATGTATGTATGTATGTATGTATGTATGTATGTATGTATGTATGTATGTATGTATGTATGTATGTATGTATGTATGTATGTATGTATGTATGTATGTATGTATGTTGTATGTATGTATGTATGTATGTATGTATGTATGTATGTATGTATGTATGTATGTATGTATGTATGTATGTATGTATGTATGTATGTATGTATGTATGTATGTATGTATGTATGTATGTATGTATGTATGTATGTATGTATGTATGTATGTATGTATGTATGTATGTATGTATGTATGTATGTATGTATGTATGTATGTATGTATGTATGTATGTATGTATGTATGTATGTATGTATGTATGTATGTATGTATGTATGTATGTATGTATGTATGTATGTATGTATGTATGTATGTATGTATGTATGTATGTATGTATGTATGTATGTATGTATGTATGTATGTATGTATGTATGTATGTATGTATGTATGTATGTATGTATGTATGTATGTATGTATGTATGTATGTATGTATGTATGTATGTATGTATGTATGTATGTATGTATGTATGTATGTATGTATGTATGTATGTATGTATGTATGTATGTATGTATGTATGTATGTATGTATGTATGTATGTATGTATGTATGTATGTATGTATGTATGTATGTATGTATGTATGTATGTATGTATGTATGTATGTATGTATGTATGTATGTATGTATGTATGTATGTATGTATGTATGTATGTATGTATGTATGTATGTATGTATGTATGTATGTATGTATGTATGTATGTATGTATGTATGTATGTATGTATGTATGTATGTATGTATGTATGTATGTATGTATGTATGTATGTATGTATGTATGTATGTATGTATGTATGTATGTATGTATGTATGTATGTATGTATGTATGTATGTATGTATGTATGTATGTATGTATGTATGTATGTATGTATGTATGTATGTATGTATGTATGTATGTATGTATGTATGTATGTATGTATGTATGTATGTATGTATGTATGTATGTATGTATGTATGTATGTATGTATGTATGTATGTATGTATGTATGTATGTATGTATGTATGTATGTATGTATGTATGTATGTATGTATGTATGTATGTATGTATGTATGTATGTATGTATGTATGTATGTATGTATGTATGTATGTATGTATGTATGTATGTATGTATGTATGTATGTATGTATGTATGTATGTATGTATGTATGTATGTATGTATGTATGTATGTATGTATGTATGTATGTATGTATGTATGTATGTATGTATGTATGTATGTATGTATGTATGTATGTATGTATGTATGTATGTATGTATGTATGTATGTATGTATGTATGTATGTATGTATGTATGTATGTATGTATGTATGTATGTATGTATGTATGTATGTATGTATGTATGTATGTATGTATGTATGTATGTATGTATGTATGTATGTATGTATGTATGTATGTATGTATGTATGTATGTATGTATGTATGTATGTATGTATGTATGTATGTATGTATGTATGTATGTATGTATGTATGTATGTATGTATGTATGTATGTATGTATGTATGTATGTATGTATGTATGTATGTATGTATGTATGTATGTATGTATGTATGTATGTATGTATGTATGTATGTATGTATGTATGTATGTATGTATGTATGTATGTATGTATGTATGTATGTATGTATGTATGTATGTATGTATGTATGTATGTATGTATGTATGTATGTATGTATGTATGTATGTATGTATGTATGTATGTATGTATGTATGTATGTATGTATGTATGTATGTATGTATGTATGTATGTATGTATGTATGTATGTATGTATGTATGTATGTATGTATGTATGTATGTATGTATGTATGTATGTATGTATGTATGTATGTATGTATGTATGTATGTATGTATGTATGTATGTATGTATGTATGTATGTATGTATGTATGTATGTATGTATGTATGTATGTATGTATGTATGTATGTATGTATGTATGTATGTATGTATGTATGTATGTATGTATGTATGTATGTATGTATGTATGTATGTATGTATGTATGTATGTATGTATGTATGTATGTATGTATGTATGTATGTATGTATGTATGTATGTATGTATGTATGTATGTATGTATGTATGTATGTATGTATGTATGTATGTATGTATGTATGTATGTATGTATGTATGTATGTATGTATGTATGTATGTATGTATGTATGTATGTATGTATGTATGTATGTATGTATGTATGTATGTATGTATGTATGTATGTATGTATGTATGTATGTATGTATGTATGTATGTATGTATGTATGTATGTATGTATGTATGTATGTATGTATGTATGTATGTATGTATGTATGTATGTATGTATGTATGTATGTATGTATGTATGTATGTATGTATGTATGTATGTATGTATGTATGTATGTATGTATGTATGTATGTATGTATGTATGTATGTATGTATGTATGTATGTATGTATGTATGTATGTATGTATGTATGTATGTATGTATGTATGTATGTATGTATGTATGTATGTATGTATGTATGTATGTATGTATGTATGTATGTATGTATGTATGTATGTATGTATGTATGTATGTATGTATGTATGTATGTATGTATGTATGTATGTATGTATGTATGTATGTATGTATGTATGTATGTATGTATGTATGTATGTATGTATGTATGTATGTATGTATGTATGTATGTATGTATGTATGTATGTATGTATGTATGTATGTATGTATGTATGTATGTATGTATGTATGTATGTATGTATGTATGTATGTATGTATGTATGTATGTATGTATGTATGTATGTATGTATGTATGTATGTATGTATGTATGTATGTATGTATGTATGTATGTATGTATGTATGTATGTATGTATGTATGTATGTATGTATGTATGTATGTATGTATGTATGTATGTATGTATGTATGTATGTATGTATGTATGTATGTATGTATGTATGTATGTATGTATGTATGTATGTATGTATGTATGTATGTATGTATGTATGTATGTATGTATGTATGTATGTATGTATGTATGTATGTATGTATGTATGTATGTATGTATGTATGTATGTATGTATGTATGTATGTATGTATGTATGTATGTATGTATGTATGTATGTATGTATGTATGTATGTATGTATGTATGTATGTATGTATGTATGTATGTATGTATGTATGTATGTATGTATGTATGTATGTATGTATGTATGTATGTATGTATGTATGTATGTATGTATGTATGTATGTATGTATGTATGTATGTATGTATGTATGTATGTATGTATGTATGTATGTATGTATGTATGTATGTATGTATGTATGTATGTATGTATGTATGTATGTATGTATGTATGTATGTATGTATGTATGTATGTATGTATGTATGTATGTATGTATGTATGTATGTATGTATGTATGTATGTATGTATGTATGTATGTATGTATGTATGTATGTATGTATGTATGTATGTATGTATGTATGTATGTATGTATGTATGTATGTATGTATGTATGTATGTATGTATGTATGTATGTATGTATGTATGTATGTATGTATGTATGTATGTATGTATGTATGTATGTATGTATGTATGTATGTATGTATGTATGTATGTATGTATGTATGTATGTATGTATGTATGTATGTATGTATGTATGTATGTATGTATGTATGTATGTATGTATGTATGTATGTATGTATGTATGTATGTATGTATGTATGTATGTATGTATGTATGTATGTATGTATGTATGTATGTATGTATGTATGTATGTATGTATGTATGTATGTATGTATGTATGTATGTATGTATGTATGTATGTATGTATGTATGTATGTATGTATGTATGTATGTATGTATGTATGTATGTATGTATGTATGTATGTATGTATGTATGTATGTATG
This sequence comes from Calliphora vicina, assembly GCF_958450345.1. Classification (NCBI taxonomy): domain Eukaryota; kingdom Metazoa; phylum Arthropoda; class Insecta; order Diptera; family Calliphoridae; genus Calliphora; species Calliphora vicina. The sequence continues at coordinate 90,389,295 of NC_088783.1, read as the reverse complement.
TATGTATGTATGTATGTATGTATGTATGTATGTATGTATGTATGTATGTATGTATGTATGTATGTATGTATGTATGTATGTATGTATGTATGTATGTATGTATGTATGTATGTATGTATGTATGTATGTATGTATGTATGTATGTATGTATGTATGTATGTATGTATGTATGTATGTATGTATGTATGTATGTATGTATGTATGTATGTATGTATGTATGTATGTATGTATGTATGTATGTATGTATGTATGTATGTATGTATGTATGTATGTATGTATGTATGTATGTATGTATGTATGTATGTATGTATGTATGTATGTATGTATGTATGTATGTATGTATGTATGTATGTATGTATGTATGTATGTATGTATGTATGTATGTATGTATGTATGTATGTATGTATGTATGTATGTATGTATGTATGTATGTATGTATGTATGTATGTATGTATGTATGTATGTATGTATGTATGTATGTATGTATGTATGTATGTATGTATGTATGTATGTATGTATGTATGTATGTATGTATGTATGTATGTATGTATGTATGTATGTATGTATGTATGTATGTATGTATGTATGTATGTATGTATGTATGTATGTATGTATGTATGTATGTATGTATGATGTATGTATGTATGTATGTATGTATGTATGTATGTATGTATGTATGTATGTATGTATGTATGTATGTATGTATGTATGTATGTATGTATGTATGTATGTATGTATGTATGTATGTATGTATGTATGTATGTATGTATGTATGTATGTATGTATGTATGTATGTATGTATGTATGTATGTATGTATGTATGTATGTATGTATGTATGTATGTATGTATGTATGTATGTATGTATGTATGTATGTATGTATGTATGTATGTATGTATGTATGTATGTATGTATGTATGTATGTATGTATGTATGTATGTATGTATGTATGTATGTATGTATGTATGTATGTATGTATGTATGTATGTATGTATGTATGTATGTATGTATGTATGTATGTATGTATGTATGTATGTATGTATGTATGTATGTATGTATGTATGTATGTATGTATGTATGTATGTATGTATGTATGTATGTATGTATGTATGTATGTATGTATGTATGTATGTATGTATGTATGTATGTATGTATGTATGTATGTATGTATGTATGTATGTATGTATGTATGTATGTATGTATGTATGTATGTATGTATGTATGTATGTATGTATGTATGTATGTATGTATGTATGTAT
>NC_088783.1:90365537-90385537 GCF_958450345.1 Calliphora vicina | reverse complement strand
ATTATCTAATTATGGTTTCTGCTGTTATTGTTTCCCCCATTTTATTGTACAGTTCTCGCCGTTCATTTATCCATTTTGGACATTCAAAAAGTATGTGTTCTACTGTCTCTTCTCTTGATTCACATGCCTCACAAGATGCTGTGTCGCTTAGTTTAAATCTATGTAGGTATTGATTAAAGCTACCATGGTTTGTTAAAAATTGCGTCATGTAGAATCCCACATTTCCATGAGTTCTCTCTATCCACTCTTGTATGTTTGGAATCAGGTAATATGTCCATCTCCCCTTTTCTTCGTGTGTCCACCTTTCCTGCCATTTTATCATAGTATTGGATTTGGCATTCAATTGTATCTGTATTTTCTTTCTTTTTTGCTCTGTTGGGTTGTCATCACCATCTTCAAGAAGTTTTAGCTGCCGGTATATCTCTTCTCTTTCTAGTATTTGTAGGTCGATCGGTGGGACGCCAGCAATTACTAATGCGGCCGATGTTGAAACTGTGCGATATGCCGATATAATTCTTAGGGCACTAATCCTCTGAGGTTTTTGTAGTTCTCTTATGTTGCATTTTTGGTTCATGGATGTGGCAAAGATTGGCGCAGCATATAGTATTTGCGAATGTACAACTCCATTTATCAACTTTCTTATGTTGGGTTTTGGGCCTCTGCAGTTTGGCATTATTCTAACCAATGATGCTGCCGTTCGTAAAGCCTTGTTCCTGATATTGTTTATATGCTCCTTGAAACTCAGTTTATCATCCAATTGGACACCCAGGTAACATAGATTGCGTTTAAGAGTAATGTTTTTGCCCTGAAGTATGATTCTGGGTGTGGTGAAAATCCTCCTTGATGTTACGAGTATGGCTTCAGTCTTCGCCACCGCTAACTGTAGGCCGTTTGCTTGCAGCCATCTATTGCATCTACTTAGGCTATCATTTGTTACAATCTCTATGAGATCAGCTGTCGGTTGTGATACTACCAGTGCTATATCATCGGCATATCCTATTAGTCTGGCACCTTTCGGAAGCTCCATATTCAAGATACCATCATACATGACGTTCCACAGAAATGGTCCCAGGACAGATCCTTGTGGAACTCCAGCCGTTATTTTGTAGCTTTTCAGACCATCATCAGTTTCATACAGCAGTATTCTGCTGTTCAGATAGTCAGCTATTATATTGTATAGATAACCATGTACGCCCTTTTTCCTGAATGCATCCAAAATAACACGCCATTTAGCAGTATTAAATGCATTTCTGACATCTAGTGTTATAATGATACAAAAACCCTTTGATATTTTTGATATCTTGGCCATCTCAACTACTTCGTGTATAGCATCAACCGTACTTCTTCCCTTGCGAAATCCATATTGGTTCGGCGATAGGCCCCCAAGTTCATCAATGCGTTTATTCAGCCTATGAAGCAGTAGGCATTCAAAAAGCTTTCCCAGCGTGTTCAACATACATAGAGGTCTATATGAGCTAGGTTCACATAGAGGTTTGTCTCCCTTACGAAGAAGGACAAGTTTCTGTACTTTCCACTCGTCTGGAAATTTCCCATTTTTCAGGCATATGTTATAGGTTTCAAGTAACAATTCAGGCCAAGTTTCGCTTAATATATTTAGTACCTTATTCGGTATGCCATCTGGACCAGGGCATTTGCCAGTTTTGAGTTTCCTGCATGCCAGTTGTAGTTCCTCCATGTTCAGTGGGTAGAATTCGTTCGCATGTTGGTATAGTTCCCTGTAGTTGTCCTCCTCATCTAAGGGGAACAGTGTTTTAACTATGGTTGTTGCCCATTTTGACTCCTTGATGCCAGGTATAGGTTTAGTCACACCCAGTTTCTTTATAACGATCTTGTATGGTTTACCCCAAGGATCCATGTCAATTTCGCTGCAAAGTTCTATCCAGCACCTCTTTTTACTGCGCTTTATAGCCTTTCTCAATTCTATCCGCGTTTTCCTGAATTCGTCTCTAAGGAATAGGTCTCTATGGTTTCGGATCGTTGCCCTGCGTGCTGTCAAACATTTTTTCCTGAGATCCCGGATTTCATCGTTCCACCAGTATACAGACTGTTTGTTTTTGTAAGGTTTCGCTCTCGCCATTCCTACGTTACAGGCTTTTGTTAGTACCTTAGTCAAGAATTCCACCGCATTTCCATCATTGCTACCTTGTGGTTGATTATTTTCTCTTCGTGTTTTACTTCTAATAAGGCAATCAACGAGTTTACCTTCTGACATCTAGTGTTATAATGATACAAAAACCCTTTGATATTTTTGATATCTTGGCCATCTCAACTACTTCGTGTATAGCATCAACCGTACTTCTTCCTTGCGAAATCCATATTGGTTCGGCGATAGGCCCCCAAGTTCATCAATGCGTTTATTCAGCCTATGAAGCAGTAGGCATTCAAAAAGCTTTCCCAGCGTGTTCAACATACATAGAGGTCTATATGAGCTAGGTTCACATAGAGGTTTGTCTCCCTTACGAAGAAGGACAAGTTTCTGTACTTTCCACTCGTCTGGAAATTTCCCATTTTTCAGGCATATGTTATAGGTTTCAAGTAACAATTCAGGCCAAGTTTCGCTTAATATATTTAGTACCTTATTCGGTATGCCATCTGGACCAGGGCATTTGCCAGTTTTGAGTTTCCTGCATGCCAGTTGTAGTTCCTCCATGTTCAGTGGGTAGAATTCGTTCGCATGTTGGTATAGTTCCCTGTAGTTGTCCTCCTCATCTAAGGGGAACAGTGTTTTAACTATGGTTGTTGCCCATTTTGACTCCTTGATGCCAGGTATAGGTTTAGTCACACCCAGTTTCTTTATAACGATCTTGTATGGTTTACCCCAAGGATCCATGTCAATTTCGCTGCAAAGTTCTATCCAGCACCTCTTTTTACTGCGCTTTATAGCCTTTCTCAATTCTATCCGCGTTTTCCTGAATTCGTCTCTAAGGAATAGGTCTCTATGGTTTCGGGTCGTTGCCCTGCGTGCTGTCAAACATTTTTTCCTGAGATCCCGGATTTCATCGTTCCACCAGTATACAGACTGTTTGTTTTTGTAAGGTTTCGCTCTCGCCATTCCTACGTTACAGGCTTTTGTTAGTACCTTAGTCAAGAATTCCACCGCATTTCCATCATTGCTACCTTGTGGTTGATTATTTTCTCTTCGTGTTTTACTTCTAATAAGGCAATCAACGAGTTTACCTTCATTGAGTTTCCTCACATTCCATTTAGGGAGATTTGTCTCAGTTCCTGGTACTGATGAGTATTCATCAATGCTGAAAGTGATGTACTGGTGATCACTTAGGGTGAGATCCTCTAATACCATCCAGTTCATGTTCTCGTTGTATAGGTTTGTCGTCCCAAAGGTAATATCTATTATACTACCACCAGGGCCCCTTCTGAATGTTAGGTTTCTACCAACATTAAATATTGTCAGCCCAAGACTACCAATTAGTTCGCATACCAGAATGCCTCTATTATCCAGTTTATTTGAATTCCATTCAGGTGATTTGCTATTGAAATCTCCACCTATAATAACTTTACACTTTGCTGAACGAATAGACTCCTCAAGGTCATTTATGGCTCTAGAAAATTCATCGTGGTTTATATTTGGTGAGAAATAGCAGCTGTATATTCGCACGTTATCAACTGTGGCGTATACGTATCCGAAGTTGCTTTCGTTGACTTCTCTTATGTATATATTCTCTTTTCGTATTAAGATGGCTGCACGATGGCTTATATCCTCGTACCATGAACCTGTGGGAGGTTTACCATATGGTTCGCTAATTAATATTACGTCTATGTTGTCTTCTGCTGCTTTCTGTAGCATGAGGTCCTGTGCGTCCTTACCTCGACCAAGGTTTATTTGTAGGAATTTCTTAGTCATTTGTAATACGTCTTCTATTGTTTATACAGAGCATGCTCCCTATGTAATGCCCAATATTTTCTAGATTAGCCTCTTGACATATAACACACCTGAGTTGTCCTTTGCAGTCTTTCGATTTGTGACCGGTGTTGCAACATTTTCTGCATACATCACTTCTGTCTTCCCCTTTACACGAGCTTGCTATATGTCCTTGATCAAGACATCTAAAGCATTGTGTCGTTCTCGCTTTCCTTCTTACTCTACACATCACCCATCCCACTCGGATTTTCCTGTTTTCAAAGAGTTGGTTGGCAACATGTTCAGGGACTTGTACTAATGCCTGTTTTGTCTTAGCATACCCTTCTCTAATGTTAAGTACTCTAAACTGTGTGGGTTCTACGTTTGCCGCAGTTGAAAGAGCATTTATGATATCATCTTCCTCCGTTGATTCATCCATGTCTCTAATATCAACTATGCTGTTTCTAGTAACAGCTTTAATCGTCACGTTATTTCCAAGTGCTACTCCAATCGCACTGCTTAGTTTTTCTGCCTGGCCAACACCCTTATTGAATTTGACGAGTATATCTCCAGTTTTAGTTCTTCTCATTGTTTTGATCTCAATCCCGATTTCTGAGGGATCGATTTTTTTCTTCATTTCCTTAATGACATCGGCATATGTAGCATCTGTGTTCGATTTTATCGTCAGTGCCTCACCATGGTCATACTTCAATCTTTCTTTGGCTTTTTGTTTCTTCCTTTTCTCTTTGCGATGCTTGACTTTATTCCATTCGTTACTTTCATCGTTCGTATCGGTTGGTTCAATGTTGGTGACTGTTGTTTGTGCAGTCCTGGGGGTCTCTGTAGTTATCAGCTTTTTGGGATGTTTTTCTCGATTTGGAGATTTCGATCCAGATCTTCTACTTCTCTTACCCTTCTTGGTATGTGACGGTGTAAAGCCTTCTATATCCACCTGTGTCGCTTTTGTTTCCAATGTGATACTTTTTTCACATGTAGCTGCTCTTATATTTTCCAGATCAGGTAAGAACTCCATTGTTTCCTTCATATTCTCGTACAGGGCCAATGCACAAGTTATATCGTCTCGTATAGACTTGTGGATGTTTCTTGCACTTTGGACTACTCTATGTACGGAGCTTATCCTATTCCCAAGCTTATTAAACATTTCGATAAAAGAATTCCCGTCTTTTCTCCGATTTGTCGGATCATCTTCCCGCGGGATTTGTTTTCCAAGTAAGGATCCGTTTGATGTACTTTGCGATTCGCTTGTTTCCATATTATCAGTTGTTTGATTATTTGCGTTCATTCTTAATTCGGTTTGGTCCCAACTCATGGCCGCTATCGCCAATCGTTTGTGCAGTCACTATATGATCCCATGGTTATCTATGCAAGCAGGGAGGCCATGCAAGGGTTGACATAAGGCCCTTATGAGACCCTTTGCCAGAGCCAGATCAGCGTAAGTCGGGAATATTACATCCGATCCTGCACAGCTAACTTAATAGTGACGATTTTTGAGCGCACCTTGAGACTTGCCAGGTTTTCGTGGGACGGAGGCAGCTGTGGCATTAGCCCAGAAGCCATTTCAGTGGGATATCACTCCCACTTACTGAAGTTCCAGAATACCGCATCTGTCAGCCCAGGGGTGTTGTCATATCATTATCCATGTTCCAGAAATACCATAATTAGGACCGTGCTGGACTTGATCCTAATGCCTTTCGGCGATGTCCTTATTTGCATTTGTTCCATGCATGTGACTGGGAAAAACCACGGAGTCGTCATTCTCCATAATACGCCTCTCTTGAGGGCATCCCTGTGGTTGGATACCTAAGATTAGAGCGGCATCCACTCGCTCTGTCACAGGACTTCATTGAGCACATGTACTTTTTGTGTACGCTCTCCATGCCTGCCAAAACTAGGGTCCGCGGGGTCGTTACTCCCGTTATTCTCTCCTGAGAATACCCTTGCGGGTTGTATGTATGTATGTATGTATGTATGTATGTATGTATGTATGTATGTATGTATGTATGTATGTATGTATGTATGTATGTATGTATGTATGTATGTATGTATGTATGTATGTATGTATGTATGTATGTATGTATGTATGTATGTATGTATGTATGTATGTATGTATGTATGTATGTATGTATGTATGTATGTATGTATGTATGTATGTATGTATGTATGTATGTATGTATGTATGTATGTATGTATGTATGTATGTATGTATGTATGTATGTATGTATGTATGTATGTATGTATGTATGTATGTATGTATGTATGTATGTATGTATGTATGTATGTATGTATGTATGTATGTATGTATGTATGTATGTATGTATGTATGTATGTATGTATGTATGTATGTATGTATGTATGTATGTATGTATGTATGTATGTATGTATGTATGTATGTATGTATGTATGTATGTATGTATGTATGTATGTATGTATGTATGTATGTATGTATGTATGTATGTATGTATGTATGTATGTATGTATGTATGTATGTATGTATGTATGTATGTATGTATGTATGTATGTATGTATGTATGTATGTATGTATGTATGTATGTATGTATGTATGTATGTATGTATGTATGTATGTATGTATGTATGTATGTATGTATGTATGTATGTATGTATGTATGTATGTATGTATGTATGTATGTATGTATGTATGTATGTATGTATGTATGTATGTATGTATGTATGTATGTATGTATGTATGTATGTATGTATGTATGTATGTATGTATGTATGTATGTATGTATGTATGTATGTATGTATGTATGTATGTATGTATGTATGTATGTATGTATGTATGTATGTATGTATGTATGTATGTATGTATGTATGTATGTATGTATGTATGTATGTATGTATGTATGTATGTATGTATGTATGTATGTATGTATGTATGTATGTATGTATGTATGTATGTATGTATGTATGTATGTATGTATGTATGTATGTATGTATGTATGTATGTATGTATGTATGTATGTATGTATGTATGTATGTATGTATGTATGTATGTATGTATGTATGTATGTATGTATGTATGTATGTATGTATGTATGTATGTATGTATGTATGTATGTATGTATGTATGTATGTATGTATGTATGTATGTATGTATGTATGTATGTATGTATGTATGTATGTATGTATGTATGTATGTATGTATGTATGTATGTATGTATGTATGTATGTATGTATGTATGTATGTATGTATGTATGTATGTATGTATGTATGTATGTATGTATGTATGTATGTATGTATGTATGTATGTATGTATGTATGTATGTATGTATGTATGTATGTATGTATGTATGTATGTATGTATGTATGTATGTATGTATGTATGTATGTATGTATGTATGTATGTATGTATGTATGTATGTATGTATGTATGTATGTATGTATGTATGTATGTATGTATGTATGTATGTATGTATGTATGTATGTATGTATGTATGTAATGTATGTATGTATGTATGTATGTATGTATGTATGTATGTATGTATGTATGTATGTATGTATGTATGTATGTATGTATGTATGTATGTATGTATGTATGTATGTATGTATGTATGTATGTATGTATGTATGTATGTATGTATGTATGTATGTATGTATGTATGTATGTATGTATGTATGTATGTATGTATGTATGTATGTATGTATGTATGTATGTATGTATGTATGTATGTATGTATGTATGTATGTATGTATGTATGTATGTATGTATGTATGTATGTATGTATGTATGTATGTATGTATGTATGTATGTATGTATGTATGTATGTATGTATGTATGTATGTATGTATGTATGTATGTATGTATGTATGTATGTATGTATGTATGTATGTATGTATGTATGTATGTATGTATGTATGTATGTATGTATGTATGTATGTATGTATGTATGTATGTATGTATGTATGTATGTATGTATGTATGTATGTATGTATGTATGTATGTATGTATGTATGTATGTATGTATGTATGTATGTATGTATGTATGTATGTATGTATGTATGTATGTATGTATGTATGTATGTATGTATGTATGTATGTATGTATGTATGTATGTATGTATGTATGTATGTATGTATGTATGTATGTATGTATGTATGTATGTATGTATGTATGTATGTATGTATGTATGTATGTATGTATGTATGTATGTATGTATGTATGTATGTATGTATGTATGTATGTATGTATGTATGTATGTATGTATGTATGTATGTATGTATGTATGTATGTATGTATGTATGTATGTATGTATGTATGTATGTATGTATGTATGTATGTATGTATGTATGTATGTATGTATGTATGTATGTATGTATGTATGTATGTATGTATGTATGTATGTATGTATGTATGTATGTATGTATGTATGTATGTATGTATGTATGTATGTATGTATGTATGTATGTATGTATGTATGTATGTATGTATGTATGTATGTATGTATGTATGTATGTATGTATGTATGTATGTATGTATGTATGTATGTATGTATGTATGTATGTATGTATGTATGTATGTATGTATGTATGTATGTATGTATGTATGTATGTATGTATGTATGTATGTATGTATGTATGTATGTATGTATGTATGTATGTATGTATGTATGTATGTATGTATGTATGTATGTATGTATGTATGTATGTATGTATGTATGTATGTATGTATGTATGTATGTATGTATGTATGTATGTATGTATGTATGTATGTATGTATGTATGTATGTATGTATGTATGTATGTATGTATGTATGTATGTATGTATGTATGTATGTATGTATGTATGTATGTATGTATGTATGTATGTATGTATGTATGTATGTATGTATGTATGTATGTATGTATGTATGTATGTATGTATGTATGTATGTATGTATGTATGTATGTATGTATGTATGTATGTATGTATGTATGTATGTATGTATGTATGTATGTATGTATGTATGTATGTATGTATGTATGTATGTATGTATGTATGTATGTATGTATGTATGTATGTATGTATGTATGTATGTATGTATGTATGTATGTATGTATGTATGTATGTATGTATGTATGTATGTATGTATGTATGTATGTATGTATGTATGTATGTATGTATGTATGTATGTATGTATGTATGTATGTATGTATGTATGTATGTATGTATGTATGTATGTATGTATGTATGTATGTATGTATGTATGTATGTATGTATGTATGTATGTATGTATGTATGTATGTATGTATGTATGTATGTATGTATGTATGTATGTATGTATGTATGTATGTATGTATGTATGTATGTATGTATGTATGTATGTATGTATGTATGTATGTATGTATGTATGTATGTATGTATGTATGTATGTATGTATGTATGTATGTATGTATGTATGTATGTATGTATGTATGTATGTATGTATGTATGTATGTATGTATGTATGTATGTATGTATGTATGTATGTATGTATGTATGTATGTATGTATGTATGTATGTATGTATGTATGTATGTATGTATGTATGTATGTATGTATGTATGTATGTATGTATGTATGTATGTATGTATGTATGTATGTATGTATGTATGTATGTATGTATGTATGTATGTATGTATGTATGTATGTATGTATGTATGTATGTATGTATGTATGTATGTATGTATGTATGTATGTATGTATGTATGTATGTATGTATGTATGTATGTATGTATGTATGTATGTATGTATGTATGTATGTATGTATGTATGTATGTATGTATGTATGTATGTATGTATGTATGTATGTATGTATGTATGTATGTATGTATGTATGTATGTATGTATGTATGTATGTATGTATGTATGTATGTATGTATGTATGTATGTATGTATGTATGTATGTATGTATGTATGTATGTATGTATGTATGTATGTATGTATGTATGTATGTATGTATGTATGTATGTATGTATGTATGTATGTATGTATGTATGTATGTATGTATGTATGTATGTATGTATGTATGTATGTATGTATGTATGTATGTATGTATGTATGTATGTATGTATGTATGTATGTATGTATGTATGTATGTATGTATGTATGTATGTATGTATGTATGTATGTATGTATGTATGTATGTATGTATGTATGTATGTATGTATGTATGTATGTATGTATGTATGTATGTATGTATGTATGTATGTATGTATGTATGTATGTATGTATGTATGTATGTATGTATGTATGTATGTATGTATGTATGTATGTATGTATGTATGTATGTATGTAGTATGTATGTATGTATGTATGTATGTATGTATGTATGTATGTATGTATGTATGTATGTATGTATGTATGTATGTATGTATGTATGTATGTATGTATGTATGTATGTATGTATGTATGTATGTATGTATGTATGTATGTATGTATGTATGTATGTATGTATGTATGTATGTATGTATGTATGTATGTATGTATGTATGTATGTATGTATGTATGTATGTATGTATGTATGTATGTATGTATGTATGTATGTATGTATGTATGTATGTATGTATGTATGTATGTATGTATGTATGTATGTATGTATGTATGTATGTATGTATGTATGTATGTATGTATGTATGTATGTATGTATGTATGTATGTATGTATGTATGTATGTATGTATGTATGTATGTATGTATGTATGTATGTATGTATGTATGTATGTATGTATGTATGTATGTATGTATGTATGTATGTATGTATGTATGTATGTATGTATGTATGTATGTATGTATGTATGTATGTATGTATGTATGTATGTATGTATGTATGTATGTATGTATGTATGTATGTATGTATGTATGTATGTATGTATGTATGTATGTATGTATGTATGTATGTATGTATGTATGTATGTATGTATGTATGTATGTATGTATGTATGTATGTATGTATGTATGTATGTATGTATGTATGTATGTATGTATGTATGTATGTATGTATGTATGTATGTATGTATGTATGTATGTATGTATGTATGTATGTATGTATGTATGTATGTATGTATGTATGTATGTATGTATGTATGTATGTATGTATGTATGTATGTATGTATGTATGTATGTATGTATGTATGTATGTATGTATGTATGTATGTATGTATGTATGTATGTATGTATGTATGTATGTATGTATGTATGTATGTATGTATGTATGTATGTATGTATGTATGTATGTATGTATGTATGTATGTATGTATGTATGTATGTATGTATGTATGTATGTATGTATGTATGTATGTATGTATGTATGTATGTATGTATGTATGTATGTATTGTATGTATGTATGTATGTATGTATGTATGTATGTATGTATGTATGTATGTATGTATGTATGTATGTATGTATGTATGTATGTATGTATGTATGTATGTATGTATGTATGTATGTATGTATGTATGTATGTATGTATGTATGTATGTATGTATGTATGTATGTATGTATGTATGTATGTATGTATGTATGTATGTATGTATGTATGTATGTATGTATGTATGTATGTATGTATGTATGTATGTATGTATGTATGTATGTATGTATGTATGTATGTATGTATGTATGTATGTATGTATGTATGTATGTATGTATGTATGTATGTATGTATGTATGTATGTATGTATGTATGTATGTATGTATGTATGTATGTATGTATGTATGTATGTATGTATGTATGTATGTATGTATGTATGTATGTATGTATGTATGTATGTATGTATGTATGTATGTATGTATGTATGTATGTATGTATGTATGTATGTATGTATGTATGTATGTATGTATGTATGTATGTATGTATGTATGTATGTATGTATGTATGTATGTATGTATGTATGTATGTATGTATGTATGTATGTATGTATGTATGTATGTATGTATGTATGTATGTATGTATGTATGTATGTATGTATGTATGTATGTATGTATGTATGTATGTATGTATGTATGTATGTATGTATGTATGTATGTATGTATGTATGTATGTATGTATGTATGTATGTATGTATGTATGTATGTATGTATGTATGTATGTATGTATGTATGTATGTATGTATGTATGTATGTATGTATGTATGTATGTATGTATGTATGTATGTATGTATGTATGTATGTATGTATGTATGTATGTATGTATGTATGTATGTATGTATGTATGTATGTATGTATGTATGTATGTATGTATGTATGTATGTATGTATGAGTATGTATGTATGTATGTATGTATGTATGTATGTATGTATGTATGTATGTATGTATGTATGTATGTATGTATGTATGTATGTATGTATGTATGTATGTATGTATGTATGTATGTATGTATGTATGTATGTATGTATGTATGTATGTATGTATGTATGTATGTATGTATGTATGTATGTATGTATGTATGTATGTATGTATGTATGTATGTATGTATGTATGTATGTATGTATGTATGTATGTATGTATGTATGTATGTATGTATGTATGTATGTATGTATGTATGTATGTATGTATGTATGTATGTATGTATGTATGTATGTATGTATGTATGTATGTATGTATGTATGTATGTATGTATGTATGTATGTATGTATGTATGTATGTATGTATGTATGTATGTATGTATGTATGTATGTATGTATGTATGTATGTATGTATGTATGTATGTATGTATGTATGTATGTATGTATGTATGTATGTATGTATGTATGTATGTATGTATGTATGTATGTATGTATGTATGTATGTATGTATGTATGTATGTATGTATGTATGTATGTATGTATGTATGTATGTATGTATGTATGTATGTATGTATGTATGTATGTATGTATGTATGTATGTATGTATGTATGTATGTATGTATGTATGTATGTATGTATGTATGTATGTATGTATGTATGTATGTATGTATGTATGTATGTATGTATGTATGTATGTATGTATGTATGTATGTATGTATGTATGTATGTATGTATGTATGTATGTATGTATGTATGTATGTATGTATGTATGTATGTATGTATGTATGTATGTATGTATGTATGTATGTATGTATGTATGTATGTATGTATGTATGTATGTATGTATGTATGTATGTATGTATGTATGTATGTATGTATGTATGTATGTATGTATGTATGTATGTATGTATGTATGTATGTATGTATGTATGTATGTATGTATGTATGTATGTATGTATGTATGTATGTATGTATGTATGTATGTATGTATGTATGTATGTATGTATGTATGTATGTATGTATGTATGTATGTATGTATGTATGTATGTATGTATGTATGTATGTATGTATGTATGTATGTATGTATGTATGTATGTATGTATGTATGTATGTATGTATGTATGTATGTATGTATGTATGTATGTATGTATGTATGTATGTATGTATGTATGTATGTATGTATGTATGTATGTATGTATGTATGTATGTATGTATGTATGTATGTATGTATGTATGTATGTATGTATGTATGTATGTATGTATGTATGTATGTATGTATGTATGTATGTATGTATGTATGTATGTATGTATGTATGTATGTATGTATGTATGTATGTATGTATGTATGTATGTATGTATGTATGTATGTATGTATGTATGTATGTATGTATGTATGTATGTATGTATGTATGTATGTATGTATGTATGTATGTATGTATGTATGTATGTATGTATGTATGTATGTATGTATGTATGTATGTATGTATGTATGTATGTATGTATGTATGTATGTATGTATGTATGTATGTATGTATGTATGTATGTATGTATGTATGTATGTATGTATGTATGTATGTATGTATGTATGTATGTATGTATGTATGTATGTATGTATGTATGTATGTATGTATGTATGTATGTATGTATGTATGTATGTATGTATGTATGTATGTATGTATGTATGTATGTATGTATGTATGTATGTATGTATGTATGTATGTATGTATGTATGTATGTATGTATGTATGTATGTATGTATGTATGTATGTATGTATGTATGTATGTATGTATGTATGTATGTATGTATGTATGTATGTATGTATGTATGTATGTATGTATGTATGTATGTATGTATGTATGTATGTATGTATGTATGTATGTATGTATGTATGTATGTATGTATGTATGTATGTATGTATGTATGTATGTATGTATGTATGTATGTATGATGTATGTATGTATGTATGTATGTATGTATGTATGTATGTATGTATGTATGTATGTATGTATGTATGTATGTATGTATGTATGTATGTATGTATGTATGTATGTATGTATGTATGTATGTATGTATGTATGTATGTATGTATGATGTATGTATGTATGTATGTATGTATGTATGTATGTATGTATGTATGTATGTATGTATGTATGTATGTATGTATGTATGTATGTATGTATGTATGTAAGTATGTATGTATGTATGTATGTATGTATGTATGTATGTATGTATGTATGTATGTATGTATGTATGTATGTATGTATGTATGTATGTATGTATGTATGTATGTATGTATGTATGTATGTATGTATGTATGTATGTATGTATGTATGTATGTATGTATGTATGTATGTATGTATGTATGTATGTATGTATGTATGTATGTATGTATGTATGTATTTATGTATGTATGTATGTATGTATGTATGTATGTATGTATGTATGTATGTATGTATGTATGTATGTATGTATGTATGTATGTATGTATGTATGTATGTATGTATAAGTATGTATGTATGTATGTATGTATGTATGTATGTATGTATGTATGTATGTATGTATGTATGTATGTATGTATGTATGTATGTATGTATGTATGTATGTATGTATGTATGTATGTATGTATGTATGTATGTATGTATGTATGTATGTATGTATGTATGTATGTATGTATGTATGTATGTATGTATGTATGTATGTATGTATGTATGTATGTATGTATGTATGTATGTATGTATGTATGTATGTATGTATGTATGTATGTATGTATGTATGTATGTATGTATGTATGTATGTATGTATGTATGTATGTATGTATGTATGTATGTATGTATGTATGTATGTATGTATGTATGTATGTATGTATGTATGTATGTATGTATGTATGTATGTATGTATGTATGTATGTATGTATGTATGTATGTATGTATGTATGTATGTATGTATGTATGTATGTATGTATGTATGTATGTATGTATGTATGTATGTATGTATGTATGTATGTATGTATGTATGTATGTATGTATGTATGTATGTATGTATGTATGTATGTATGTATGTATGTATGTATGTATGTATGTTGTATGTATGTATGTATGTATGTATGTATGTATGTATGTATGTATGTATGTATGTATGTATGTATGTATGTATGTATGTATGTATGTATGTATGTATGTATGTATGTATGTAAGTATGTATGTATGTATGTATGTATGTATGTATGTATGTATGTATGTATGTATGTATGTATGTATGTATGTATGTATGTATGTATGTATGTATGTATGTATGTATGTATGTATGTATGTATGTATGTATGTATGTATGTATGTATGTATGTATGTATGTATGTATGTATGTATGTATGTATGTATGTATGTATGTATGTATGTATGTATGTATGTATGTATGTATGTTGTATGTATGTATGTATGTATGTATGTATGTATGTATGTATGTATGTATGTATGTATGTATGTATGTATGTATGTATGTATGTATGTATGTATGTATGTATGTATGTATGTATGTATGTATGTATGTATGTATGTATGTATGTATGTATGTATGTATGTATGTATGTATGTATGTATGTATGTATGTATGTATGTATGTATGTATGTAGTATGTATGTATGTATGTATGTATGTATGTATGTATGTATGTATGTATGTATGTATGTATGTATGTATGTATGTATGTATGTATGTATGTATGTATGTATGTATGTATGTATGTAAGTATTGTATGTATGTATGTATGTATGTATGTATGTATATGTATGTATGTATGTATGTATGTATGTATGTATGTATGTATGTATGTATGTATGTATGTATGTATGTATGTATGTATGTATGTATGTATGTATGTATGTATGTATGTATGTATGTATGTATGTATGTATGTATGTATGTATGTATGTATGTATGTATGTATGTATGTATGTATGTATGTATGTATGTATGTATGTATGTATGTATGTATGTATGTATGTATGTATGTATGTATGTATGTATGTATGTATGTATGTATGTATGTATGTATGTATGTATGTATGTATGTATGTATGTATGTATGTATGTATGTATGTATGTATGTATGTATGTATGTATGTATGTATGTATGTATGTATGTATGTATGTATGTATGTATGTATGTATGTATGTATGTATGTATGTATGTATGTATGTATGTATGTATGTATGTATGTATGTATGTATGTATGTATGTATGTATGTATGTATGTATGTATGTATGTATGTATGTATGTATGTATGTATGTATGTATGTATGTATGTATGTATGTATGTATGTATGTATGTATGTATGTATGTATGTATGTATGTATGTATGTATGTATGTATGTATGTATGTATGTATGTATGTATGTATGTATGTATGTATGTATGTATGTATGTATGTATGTATGTATGTATGTATGTATGTATGTATGTATGTATGTATGTATGTATGTATGTATGTATGTATGTATGTATGTATGTATGTATGTATGTATGTATGTATGTATGTATGTATGTATGTATGTATGTATGTATGTATGTATGTATGTATGTATGTATGTATGTATGTATGTATGTATGTATGTATGTATGTATGTATGTATGTATGTATGTATGTATGTATGTATGTATGTATGTATGTATGTATGTATGTATGTATGTATGTATGTATGTATGTATGTATGTATGTATGTATGTATGTATGTATGTATGTATGTATGTATGTATGTATGTATGTATGTATGTATGTATGTATGTATGTATGTATGTATGTATGTATGTATGTATGTATGTATGTATGTATGTATGTATGTATGTATGTATGTATGTATGTATGTATGTATGTATGTATGTATGTATGTATGTATGTATGTATGTATGTATGTATGTATGTATGTATGTATGTATGTATGTATGTATGTATGTATGTATGTATGTATGTATGTATGTATGTATGTATGTATGTATGTATGTATGTATGTATGTATGTATGTATGTATGTATGTATGTATGTATGTATGTATGTATGTATGTATGTATGTATGTATGTATGTATGTATGTATGTATGTATGTATGTATGTATGTATGTATGTATGTATGTATGTATGTATGTATGTATGTATGTATGTATGTATGTATGTATGTATGTATGTATGTATGTATGTATGTATGTATGTATGTATGTATGTATGTATGTATGTATGTATGTATGTATGTATGTATGTATGTATGTATGTATGTATGTATGTATGTATGTATGTATGTATGTATGTATGTATGTATGTATGTATGTATGTATGTATGTATGTATGTATGTATGTATGTATGTATGTATGTATGTATGTATGTATGTATGTATGTATGTATGTATGTATGTATGTATGTATGTATGTATGTATGTATGTATGTATGTATGTATGTATGTATGTATGTATGTATGTATGTATGTATGTATGTATGTATGTATGTATGTATGTATGTATGTATGTATGTATGTATGTATGTATGTATGTATGTATGTATGTATGTATGTATGTATGTATGTATGTATGTATGTATGTATGTATGTATGTATGTATGTATGTATGTATGTATGTATGTATGTATGTATGTATGTATGTATGTATGTATGTATGTATGTATGTATGTATGTATGTATGTATGTATGTATGTATGTATGTATGTATGTATGTATGTATGTATGTATGTATGTATGTATGTATGTATGTATGTATGTATGTATGTATGTATGTATGTATGTATGTATGTATGTATGTATGTATGTATGTATGTATGTATGTATGTATGTATGTATGTATGTATGTATGTATGTATGTATGTATGTATGTATGTATGTATGTATGTATGTATGTATGTATGTATGTATGTATGTATGTATGTATGTATGTATGTATGTATGTATGTATGTATGTATGTATGTATGTATGTATGTATGTATGTATGTATGTATGTATGTATGTATGTATGTATGTATGTATGTATGTATGTATGTATGTATGTATGTATGTATGTATGTATGTATGTATGTATGTATGTATGTATGTATGTATGTATGTATGTATGTATGTATGTATGTATGTATGTATGTATGTATGTATGTATGTATGTATGTATGTATGTATGTATGTATGTATGTATGTATGTATGTATGTATGTATGTATGTATGTATGTATGTATGTATGTATGTATGTATGTATGTATGTATGTATGTATGTATGTATGTATGTATGTATGTATGTATGTATGTATGTATGTATGTATGTATGTATGTATGTATGTATGTATGTATGTATGTATGTATGTATGTATGTATGTATGTATGTATGTATGTATGTATGTATGTATGTATGTATGTATGTATGTATGTATGTATGTATGTATGTATGTATGTATGTATGTATGTATGTATGTATGTATGTATGTATGTATGTATGTATGTATGTATGTATGTATGTATGTATGTATGTATGTATGTATGTATGTATGTATGTATGTATGTATGTATGTATGTATGTATGTATGTATGTATGTATGTATGTATGTATGTATGTATGTATGTATGTATGTATGTATGTATGTATGTATGTATGTATGTATGTATGTATGTATGTATGTATGTATGTATGTATGTATGTATGTATGTATGTATGTATGTATGTATGTATGTATGTATGTATGTATGTATGTATGTATGTATGTATGTATGTATGTATGTATGTATGTATGTATGTATGTATGTATGTATGTATGTATGTATGTATGTATGTATGTATGTATGTATGTATGTATGTATGTATGTATGTATGTATGTATGTATGTATGTATGTATGTATGTATGTATGTATGTATGTATGTATGTATGTATGTATGTATGTATGTATGTATGTATGTATGTATGTATGTATGTATGTATGTATATGTATGTATGTATGTATGTATGTATGTATGTATGTATGTATGTATGTATGTATGTATGTATGTATGTATGTATGTATGTATGTATGTATGTATGTATGTATGTATGTATGTATGTATGTATGTATGTATGTATGTATGTATGTATGTATGTATGTATGTATGTATGTATGTATGTATGTATGTATGTATGTATGTATGTATGTATGTATGTATGTATGTATGTATGTATGTATGTATGTATGTATGTATGTATGTATGTATGTATGTATGTATGTATGTATGTATGTATGTATGTATGTATGTATGTATGTATGTATGTATGTATGTATGTATGTATGTATGTATGTATGTATGTATGTATGTATGTATGTATGTATGTATGTATGTATGTATGTATGTATGTATGTATGTATGTATGTATGTATGTATGTATGTATGTATGTATGTATGTATGTATGTATGTATGTATGTATGTATGTATGTATGTATGTATGTATGTATGTATGTATGTATGTATGTATGTATGTATGTATGTATGTATGTATGTATGTATGTATGTATGTATGTATGTATGTATGTATGTATGTATGTATGTATGTATGTATGTATGTATGTATGTATGTATGTATGTATGTATGTATGTATGTATGTATGTATGTATGTATGTATGTATGTATGTATGTATGTATGTATGTATGTATGTATGTATGTATGTATGTATGTATGTATGTATGTATGTATGTATGTATGTATGTATGTATGTATGTATGTATGTATGTATGTATGTATGTATGTATGTATGTATGTATGTATGTATGTATGTATGTATGTATGTATGTATGTATGTATGTATGTATGTATGTATGTATGTAT